>NC_134013.1:44232500-44532500 GCF_040712315.1 Castanea sativa
ACATTTCCACCATTATATTAATATGTATATTTTTGTATTAAAACATTTTTTCAATATTATTGTAATTGGATTTAAAATAATAATAAAAAAGTCCATATGTTTCAACCGGTCTATAATAAGTTTAGGCTAACGTTACAGTGTCGTAATAACCTTCAATTATATATATATATATATCCAACATCTCTTTTATAATTCTTATAAATTATTTTCATTTTATAGTTAATTATTAAAATAGTTATAACGTTGTCAAGGTCTATTATGTTGAAAATTTGTTTTTAAGAAAAATATTGTTAGGCCCTAATGAATTTTGTGTTTTTTTTTTGTTGATAATTTGATAGATAAAAGGCCAGGGCCAGGGGCCGTTTGGTAGAGTAGTTTGAGGTGAGATTTTTGTAATTTTTTAAAATACGTGTGAGTGAAAAAGTGTAAAAATATGTGTAATGTTATTTAAAATGTAAAAATATGAGTTTGAGATGATTAAACAAACAGCCCTTAGAAATCCATAATAGTGTATGAGATGCAATACTTTATGAATGACCATTGAAATTGGTAGAACTACAAAACTTTGATCCTCTTTTTTAACTTTTTGTCTGGGTCATCAACGAGTATTTCATTGCTGTGTCTCCGACCATAAAACAGAACAACTCATATTATTCATCCAAAAAAAAAAAAAAAAAACTCCTATTTACAGTGAGCAAACTGCGAAGCATCTTAGCTTGGAGCGAGGTAATATTTATATAAGATATAAGATGCTAAAGCAACGGCCCTGATTCGACAAATTTGCGGCTTAGAAAAACAATTAAGCACCCCTATCCATTGAAATGCATATAAGTTTGTTATAAAGACAATACGAAGTCTCAGGCAACAGCGTGTGTAGCACTCACCTTTTTTGCTGATTTCACCCAACAACCATATCGAAAGAAAAGAAGAAGTTGAAAGCAACCCCAAATCCAATTATTAGGATCGTACAACACACGCTCCACACTAGGCGTGTTGGAACAAATATATATATATATATATATATATTATTCTTTGGTAAAAATGTCTTTACGCGGCCTTGTAGACCAAAATGTTTTACATCTCAGACTCAAATGGACGGTTAATGATCTTTCCAGGAAGCAACAATTAAACATAGAAAGAAGAACATTTGATTTGGGGTTTGCCTTTCCCACGTGGAACTAAAAAAACCCAGTCTCCTTCCAACTATAAATGCCCAATTTAGAGCTCACCAAAGAAAAGAAAAGAAAAGAAAAAAAAAAAAAAAATTAGCCTAGAAACCTCCATTTCAAGAAAGCATCATAATTAATCATTCCCACTCTCCCCTTCCTTCTATTAATACTACTTGTTGTATTCGATCCTCCCACAACAACACAAAGCCATATATGGAGAATATGAGTGAAGAATATAAACAATACAAACATTATTGGGAAACCAATATGTTCCTCCAAACTGAAGAGCTTGATAGGTATCTTATCTATCCATCTATACTGTAGCTATCTGTGTGTTTTTTGCTCGTTCAATTTCAAATTCAAAACTAGCAACAATTAATTAATTTTGATATGGCAGTTGGGGATTGGATGAGGCTTTTTCTGGGTACTATGATTCGAGCTCACCAGATGGGGCAGCATCATCGGCAGCTTCAAAGAACATTGTGTCAGAGAGGAATAGGAGGAAGAAGCTGAATGAAAGACTGTTTGCACTTAGAGCGGTGGTCCCCAATATTAGCAAGGTCAGTACCTCCATCCATTAATTAAACTACACGTACACATGCACTCTACTTTAATTAATTAATTAATTAAAACTAGTAGTTCTTATGTGTGCTATCGTGCACTGGCAATAATAATTATGATCATCGATCGGTTTACCACTTTGCTAATGTGCACCATTTTCTTCTGTAATTTTATTTATTTCCATCCTTTGGTTGACATTTGTATATAGATGGATAAGGCATCAATAATCAAGGACGCAATTGACTATATCCAAGAGCTACATGACCAAGAAAAAAGAATCCAAGCTGAGATAATGGAGCTTGAATCCGGGAAATTGAAGAAAAATCCCGGTTATGACTTTGATGAGCAGGAGTTACCTGTCTTGTTGAGATCAAAGAAAAAGAAAACTGACCAATTTTATGATTCTGGGGGTTCAAGAATTTCCCCTATTGAAGTCCTAGAAGTGAGTACAACTCCCTCTCTCTCTCTCTCTCTCTCTCATATTCGCATAAAGACAAAACGTGTTCTTTATTTATACTAGTAAATAATTAAACTTTGGATTTGATATATATTGTTATTGATACTTTTGGTCAAAATAATTAATGGGGTGCAGCTCAGAGCTACTTACATGGGAGAGAAAACTGTGGTGGTGAGTCTAACATGTAGTAAAAGGACAGATACGATGGTGAAACTTTGTGAGGTCTTTGAATCTTTAAAGCTCAAAATTATTACTGCAAACATCACCGCTTTTTCTGGGAGGCTCGTCAAAACAGTCTTCGTGGAGGTTAGTCCCTTTTCCTTGCTTTTAACTTTTTCTCTCTCTCTCTCTCTCTCTCTCTCTTAATATTCCACATTTTGAAAATTTAGCATAACAAACTAGTGATTTGCTATCAACGCAAGCGTGATACCTTTTAAGAATTCTTTTTATAGAATGCGAATTTTTACGAACCTGTTATTAAATCATATTTTCTTTTTATATTTTTCATATTTAAATTAATCATTATTTAATCTATAAAATGTTTTAATTTTTAATTTGAAATTATATATATGTATAAAAAGTTAGTTTATAAATTAAATAGTAAATAACATACAATTGATTAGCTTGAAATTTAACTTGTGTGTTATAAATTTAAAGAACATATATTGGAACTTTTAAAATATTAATATAATAAAAATTTATTAAATAGTGTAAGATTATTTAAAATTACAAGAGAATGAAAAATTCTGATATCTCTATTTTTTTTATGAAAAAAATGAAAATAGTACACATCTGTAAAAAATTTATTCTTAATGTTTCTGTTTATGTTTCATTCATTATAATATGCTTAATGTTTGTTTTTAATCATACATTTCTAATAAATTTTAATGTCTACCGTTACTTTTTAAATAGAAATTAAAGATTAATGACCATATATGTACCTAATTAGAGGTATAATCGATAACCTGGGGGAACATGGGGTTCGTTACTATATTAAATATTAAACGTCCTCTAAGAAAGTAAAGATGCAACCAAGTTTAGTTATAAATTTCATTATAGTTGTTATTGTTATTGTGGTTTTTTAAAAAAAAAAAAAAAATTAAAAGACATTGTAAGTGGATGACAAAAATTCAAATGCTAGATGCCTTTTTTAAAATAGAGAGGTGATATGCCTAAAACATTTTCCCAAAACATTTATAACAAATTCTAAATGGTAAATTGTTATTGGTTTCAATTTAACCCACCACTAATTTTTTTTTTTTCATACTAATAACAACTAATAATAATATGTCGTATTGAACTTATTATGAAAATGTCATAAACATAACATTTTTCTTATTAAAAATATCATAAAAGGTGGATTGGCAGCTAGAATTGTATTAACGAAATCAAATATTGTAATAATATTTAATGTTTAGGTTTATGATCTATCTATGTGTTTTTCTAAGAGAACAAGAATAATTGACAATAGTAGTGGTTGGATACCTTGTGTTAGTTTGATCAATTAATTGTTTGATTAGGGAATATTAGTATATTACGCAGAGAGATAGGAAAAGAAATGAAACAGCTGAAAGTGTGGGGTCTATGGGATTGAAAACTGATAGACCACACTTTAATAAAGTGGATCATCCATTATGTGATTGTGATATGGTATTTTAGGGAAATGATGAGTTGTGTAATCCAGATTCTGAGGGAAGGACCCCATAAGATAAGATAAAGATAGCTACTTTAACCACAAATGAATCCTACGTTACATACGCTTTATTTATTTGTATATTTACAGTTTCCGGAAGTGTTAGATAGGCTCCTCGTAAATAGTTATAGTTTATATATTGGTTTTAAATCTTCTGATATTCAACTCTCCTCTCTCATCCTCCCGATTAAATAAAAACCAATAGTCTCCTCTCCCTTCCCATTAGCTTCGGTGTGACTGAGACCCAGGAAATACTTGGGGCTAATTGGATCCTAATGAATTTCCATTCTTTTCTGTGAATTTAAATGTGGCATAATTAAAGACACAATAAGTACTCATGCTAGCTAGATTCTTTTTCCTAGTCTTTATTTATTTATTTTTTAGTTTTTTATTTGAGTTGGATTAGATTGCTATCGAAATCACTAGACATTGTTTTCCAATTCGAGACAAGAAACTAAGGACATGCTTGAGTCGTGCTTGTAGAAGAGTGGATACATCTGGATAGGGTTGGCAGTTGGCACTATATATACATCTTAAGTTGAAATCTTGTTTAAAAAAATAAAATGACACTATCATCATTTGTCTGTCCACTTAATTTCTTTTTTTCTTTTTTTGTGGATTCATGTATCATGCCATCATCCAATTAGATTTTCCTTTTTTCATGAATTGAAGATTGATTTAAAATGGGTTAAATTAAATGGAAGATTTCAATAGACCCTAATTAAATTTCTAATCTAGTATTAATTGGGTTTCCTTAATGGGCCTGGTCTAATTAGTAGGATTTGGTTTAGACTGTTATAGCATCTGAAAACATTTTACAACACAATTTTGTATCCAAATTTTCACACATCCATTTTGCTTTTGTATTATTATAGTGGAGCCAATTAAGTGAATTATCTGTTTTTGGATAAACGGAGCCAAGTTAAGTATCATTCTGTGATTGTAGCAGAACTCCTACTTTTTAGGTATTGACATCGGTTGTTTTAGAGAGTAGGGTAGGAGTTCTATTATTTATATAGATTGATGAAAGACAAAAATTGAAGCAATAGAAAGAAAACCTAAACAATTATTGTTATTTTTGCGTGGTCATGAAAAAAGAAAAACAAAAGTTTAATGAGATGGATTCAGTAAAACAGTGGCCGATCGAGTAGTGTTGTTGTATGAGCTTGTAGCTTATAGTATTTGGGTGAATAAAACTGGAGTAGATCCATGAATTAAAGAAATTGGTCCGCCATTTTGAAAGCAACATCACATGCATATGTCTGTCGTGTCGTCTCCCACTATGCAACATCACTGGGTTCCACTTCCATGACTCTCTACTAGTGCTTGAATTTTGAATACCAAATACTAACATGTTTCCCTTATGGGTCAAAGTTTCCCGCAAATCAAATCCCGAGTGCTGCCAATGCCATTTTTGTTTCCTTGAAGCTTGAACCCAAAGGAACGAAATTCTTTTGCAAATCTCGTGGCAAAATTGAATATTTGCACGTGTTTCCATTTTGATATACATTTCCCACGTGATTTCATCAAAAACACAATTCCCACGATCTTTAATTATCCATCACTGTTAGTTTGGAGCTAGCTAGGTCTTTTAATTAGTCACGTTTACTTTCTTTGCATTTTGAATTAGTAGCCTGTAAGTATTTACTATATATTACGCATTGTATACTCACAAGTTGTTAAGTATAGTTGGTTAGGTAACAGAGACCTTTGGATTTTAGTGACAGAAGAGACCAAAATTTATTTGATACCTTATAATGGAGTGGTCACCAAAAGTTTCAGCACTTCTCTGCAGTAAAACTTTTAGTAAAATTATCAAAGAATAATTACATGAAAACAAAAATAAAAAAACCCTAGGGTGATAGAGTCAATTCCTTATCTGGAAGAAGGTTTAAGAATAGCTTCAGTTTTTTATTACCACAAAAAAGAAATAGCTGACAAAAAAAAAAAAAAAACTAAGCTTCTCCATTTTTTTTTAATGGAAAACAACTAAGCTTTTCTATTCATGAATGAAGCCGAAAATTCGGTGTTCCTCAATTTTTAATTCTTTGAGTTTCATATCATCATGTTTCTATTGTTTTGTTGGTTGCAACTTGCAAAGCAGATCTGAAAATTTTTCTAATGGTGGTCAATTCAATAAAATAGATTATGTTACTTGTCAATCGGTACTAGTTATGATTCTAAAATGAAATTTTTTAAGGTTTTGGTTGCACATTTTGTTCTTCCCGTTTATCCACGGATAAGAACCAGTTTTTATTGTGGTCATTTTCTCGTTTCTGTCCAAATGTTCTAGTACTTTCATAATCAACTCAAAATTAAGGGGAAAAAAACTATTATCAATCAATTATTGTTCCACAGCTAGAGTTTTTTTTTTTTAAAGTCTAAAATAAGGTTAATGGCCGACATCTTCCAAGCACTGCAACTATTATAAAATATTCAACTCGAAATATTTTGTTCTTAGGATTTGGTTTTCATGTCGCTCTTTTACTTCTTGAATCTTCTTCATCTTGGTGGTCCTCACGCTAGTAAAAATTCAGTATTCCAAAAGTTCATCGATTTGGTATTTCCTATTCTTACATAATAGTTGGTTCGACAAATTAAATTAGTTGTGGGGTTCATCATTTATGTGAAGAATCATATCGTATACTGCGAGTACTAAATAATTTTTTCTCAATTTGCACCCACAAAACACAATCCCTTCCCTTTTCGAAGATTTGATGAAAGGAGTAATCAATCCTTTGAAAATTTTGTACCAAATAGAACCATTGTAACTCTACTAGGCAATGCTCATGTGTGGTTATGTCTTGGGCGTAAAAGCCACGTCAATCAAGGACTGAATCCACTACCTGAAATGCTTCCAAAAGAAAATGCTGGTGCTCTAATCCGTACTATTCTATCTTTACCAGATAAATACAGCGGTCGAGAACTAATTCAAGAACAAAGTGATATTCATGATGTGCACAAGGCACATATATGACGGCCAGTGACTTAATATAGCGCTTTTTTCCCCCCACTTGATGTAATTTGAGAAGTAGAGCTCTCATTGCTATTTGCTGTAACATTCTATATGTTTTGCAGGCAGATGAGGAGGAGAAAGATCATTTGAAGATAAGGATCGAAACAGCTATTGCGGCTCTCAATGATCCACAAAGCCCTATGAGCATCTAATGACGTGGGACTGAAGCGTGAATCCTCTGTTGGTGGGATGTTTGGTCACTATGGCTTTTTCATGTTTTCATGAAGATTTAGTTCCACTCTTTGTTGGGGTTTTAAATTTAATCAATTTTTTCCTTGATGAAGAGTCTTTGGTGTTGTTTCTTAAGGGAAAGCTACATAGTTTTTAGTTAACTCCACCATCTGAAATAATTATATGTTGTCAACTTGTTTTTCAATGCTAGAATATCTTCTTGTCCGATTAAAGTTGCCTTTTGAAGTATCCTGGAAATAAAATTTTGTTTGCCGTTTCACATTGCTTTTCGAATCATATGAAATTAGTTCAACCTTCAACGAGTCAAATAATTGGAATCCATTTTAGAATTTAGGAAATGTCTACATATCAAATGTTCATTATCATCAATTTTTTTTTTCCAGTTTTATTTTCTTTACCATAAGTAAGAGAATGCCATTTTCTTTGAGGATGATAATTTTATTTTTGAAAGTTGAAAAAAACCTAAATCCAAGATCTAGAAGCTTGTTGCATCAACTTTTTTTTGAGAAAGAGCTTGTTGCATCAACCTAATAATTTTTTCTAATCAGTGCATTAATGATGTTTAATGGAACCTACCACTTTTTTTAAAAAACTTGTTTTTAAATTTGACAACAAAAAACCCTTTAAGTCTAACCAGCTAACCCAACCCATATCATCTAGAATAAGCATTATGAACTTGATAGGGTTGAGTTGGGTTGAAAATTGCTACATCAGTATTTTACTTATAATTTAATATATCTTACCACACTTAATAACATTTCAATAAACTTCTAATTTAGTTGGATTTAATTATGGATGTTAGAATTGATTGAGTGTGGTTGTACTTATTCTTAAATATGTGATAAGATGATGTGGCATGTTAGGATTAGAGGGGTAAAACATGAGTTTTACGCCACTCTTTACAAAATTTAATTTCTTTTAATAAATAGACTATAAACCAATAAACCTATGTTGTTCATTGCATAATAGTTGCTATTTATAATCCAGCCAACATATCAATTGGTTTTTGGTGTATATGAAATTTGAATCCTAAATCTCTTATTCGACGATAAGATACTTAACTAGTTGCTATTAGTAGACTAAAAAAAAAAAAACAATCCTTGTGCAAATCAAAAGTATAATTTAGTGAAGGGAAAATTACATGTTTACACTCAAAACTTTCACCTCGAAATAGACAATTGACCCCTAAAATTATAATCTTGTTCAATGATCCTGTCATATGTTTTGGTGTTAACTTAAGCATGACGTAATTTAGCATTAAATGATTAATTTATGCTCTTTGAAATAGACAGTAAAGGGGTAAATTAGTCTTTCAATGTTAAATTTTGTCAAATTTAATAGCAAAACAAATTACATGAGGTTAAGTACAACAAATTTTTAAAATTGGGGGGTGGATGATGCATTTCGATAACGAAAAGTTGGTTTTGTCTGGTTTTCTAAGGGATCCAATCAGTTTTGGTCCTCCATTTAAAAAAATATAGGTTTTGCAGTCTTGGATTTGAAATAAATAAATAAATTGAACCAATTTTGTACCCAAATAATATATATATATATATATATATATATTTTTTTTTGTGTGTGTGTGTATATATACACAGACATACACACTAGCCTCTTCACATGCGTGTTGTGCATACTTATAAACTCTTCTATTTTTTTGAAGAATAGAAAAAACGCTCCTGAGCACGCACGAGGCTAGTTTCTTCTAACGTGAAGATTGACGATTGTTTTGAATTTTCTATATCATTAGAAAATTAGTTTTAAAAATATTACTCAATTTGAATCCTTCTTGAACTAATGCTTTTGTCCAATAACATAAATGTGCTACAATGTGCATATTAGTTTTTTCACGCATGCTTAAAGACTTTTCAATTTTTTTAAATGGTAATACTTTCTTTTTCCTAATTTTTTTTTTCTTTTGCCATTAACATATAAATTGTAATGATAATGACAAGATACATATAGAACAAATTCTTGTAAATAGATTCATCTCTACCTACCTTTACAAGTGCATCACCAATCCCAACATCTTACACGAATAATGTAAATATCTTGAATCCACTACTAAAATATTCATAATTTTTTTTTATTACTTTAAAGCCTACAAAGCATTTACTATTCAAGCAACAAAACTTCTGATTAGTGTTATGATTAATACAATACAAAATTAAGACTTAACTTTAACTAAAATATTCTTAAAAAATCATTATAAAAAAAAAAGTTTTACAAAGCAATATGATTCTTGGAGGAGAAAATAAACATCATTATAGAGAAATTTGCAATTTTTCTAGAATCTAAATTCAAATGAGAATATAATGAAGTAAAAAAAAAAGGGCTTAAAAGGAAAATAATTTGCATATCACGCAAAGCTATGATATTTTTTGATCGCATGCGTGTGAAGGCTTTTTTTTTTTGTCATTCATGATTTGAACATCGATAAGTTTTTTTGTGGGAGATCAGAGCACGCCTTTTACAATACCACTCGTATTGTGCGTTGAATTTGAAGTGAACTTTGTTTTGTAAGATCTTAGACACATGCAGAGTTTAATAGTGTAAAATCTTAACGTGATGATTGTTGTTTGATGCAGTCCAATCAATAATTCAACTCTTGTTATTGATATAGATTCGTAAATTCTATTTTAAAAAAATTTAGCAGTTATTTTAATTATTATATAATTTGGACGGGACAGAGAAATAAAGCAATAATAATTTTACATTGCGTAATTCATCCAAAAAAAAAAAAAAAAGCTTGTATACAATTTATGTTCCTTATAATTAGAATATATAATCTAGGATAAAAATTAGATACAGTACTTTAGATGCTGTTTCTTTGGTTCTCCTCTTCAGATTCAACTATGTGGCTACTTAACTAAAAAAAAAAATATTTCCAACTCATTAGAAAAAACCCACATGACAGAATTAAAAAAAAAAAAAACTAAAGAACAGTACCTAAGTACTGTATCTAAGTCTTACCCTATAATTTATAGATAACAAATCTAGGGAAAGTGATTCCCCGTATAGCCTAACACATTATGTATGTTTCGAGGGTGGTCTCAAATCTTGGAAGAAATAGACCATTCCATTTCTTACTTGGATAGAATTGATCATTTGACTCAACGTCCACTCTAAGCGTATTGTTTTTGGCAGCTTCAATCCCTTGTTTAAAGGCCTAATCAAGGAAGTCAGAATTAAGTATCTTTCTAGTTGAAAATAGTATAACAAAGTAACACGAAAGGAAAAAGTGGGTGTGTAAAAGATTTTAAATCTCAACAGCTAGCTCGACAGCTAGTATCTATGGATGTTCAAAAAATTGTTTTGGCCCCATGCTCGACAGCTGCTCGATAGAAAGGGTATCTATCGAGATTTATGAAAAACAGATTTTCAGCTCTAATTTTCATTCCAATCCGTGAATAGATGTTTGGGAATTCTTTTCTCACAACCCTAAATATATATAACGATTGTTTTAAGGGCCGTCACAGAGGATGCACATCAATGCAAAAGTTCTTCACAAGCATATTATGAACCGAAGACATATGCCCTAGTTCATCTTTCTCTTGAAGAAGTTGTTATGTTTATACACCGTAGGGTTTTGTGACTAAGGAGCTTTGTAATCTTCATTGTGTGATGAACTAAAGAACTTTATAGCCAACATCCTTCTCAAGTAGGTGATTAGGTCGCATATTAGGATCTGCGCATTTATTGGTAAGTCACATACTGGGAGTCGTGCATTCAATGGAGAGATTGTCACTACAGAACAAGTCCAATTGGGTATTGGGGTAAGGGTTCAACTGTAGGTTAGTATAAGGTACTAGGATTCCTTTACTTGTAACCGCTTGTTGTGATATTAGTGAATTCTAAAGAGTGGTGACCTTAAAATTACCCTGTGGGGTTTTTTCCTTGGAGGTTTTCCCCATTCGTAAACAAATCACCGTGTCAACTTTAATTTCTGCAGCATTTTACTTTAGTTGGTGATTTGTTTGTGCTGCCATGTGTTTTGCATGTTAATTTGATTAATTAATAAATTTGGTCAATTAATCAATTAATTCATCACAAGCGGTCAATACACTCTTGGTCTATCAGACATTCTTGGGTCAATACATTTGATGTCTGATAGGCCAAGAATGTATTGACTCCTTGTGATGAATTAATTGATTAATTACCAAAATTTATTAATTAATCAAATTAACATGCAATGTACGTGGCAGCACAAAAAAATCATCAACTAAAAATAAAATGCAGCGGAAAATAAATTTGACACGGTAATTTGTTTACGAATGGTAAAAACCTCTAAGGAAAAAACCCCTCCAGGTGATTTTAAGGTCACCACTCTCGAGAATTCACTATTATCACAACAAGCGGTTACAAGTAAAGGAATACCAGTACCTTATACCCACCTACAGTTGAACCTTTACCCTAATAACCAATTAGACTAGTTCTGTAGAGACAATCTCTCATTTTCAATGCACAGCTCCTAGTACGTGATTAACCAATTGATGCGCAGATCCCCGTACGCGACTTACTCCTTTGCATGAATCCCAGTACGTGACTAACTCCATAGCAGCCCTTTGATTGTTGTAATTGATTTGGAAGAGATTCACATAGAAACACCAAGAAGATCTTCAATGTTGGTGCAAGAGACTTTGCTTGGTTACAGAACCCAAAGGCGTACAAGAAACGTAGCAAGAAGTCTTTCCTCTGTAGGAGGAGGTTAGGGTTTCAAAAAGAAAACCTTATGAAGCTCTCTAGGGTTAGGTTTTTCTTTTTCCACCTCCTTTAAATAGGAGCTTAATGGGCTTTCCTATTCCAAATAGGTTTACACAAATTGGGTTTTCCTAGTCCAATAAGGATTATACAAACTCATAAACAAATAGTCTTTTAGAGTAAAAAAATTGATGGCTATAGTTTGAATCCCGTAAACTCGATAGATCAAGACATGTGTTGAGTTTTAATGAATCTCAACAGATCGAGCTTCTGTTGAGGAGGTATCGAGACCTGCAGATTGCACTTTTTTTGAACAGTTCTTGAGTAATCTTCATGTCTTCAATTTAACCACTTGTAATGATCATCTTGAACCTACTTAGATTTACCCAAATACAAGTAAAGTGCATTTTGTTAAAGGATATGCCAATTACATAAAAATATATCCCTAACAATCTCCCCATTTGGCAATCCGTGACAAAAATACAAGAGTACATTGAATGTCCTAGAATACATTCTATTCAAGATTACAGAATAAATAAGCCTAGTCTAAAAGATCTGAACCTTGGAAGTTGCTGCAAGAAGAAGGTTCGGAATCTTGACTTGGCTTTAACTTGTCTTTCCTGAAAGGCACTAAGCAAAACACATCAAGGTACCATGTGAAAAATAATGACGAGTTAAAAAAACAAGAAACATGTGTATAAAGAGAGAAAAGAAACAACACATGTGAGATAAAGAGTGAAACACATACATCATCATCAAATATACAAACAACACATGATGTATTACAAAATCAAAAGACACACAACACAAAAAATATATCAATATCAATATGTATCAAACTAATTCTCCCCCTAAGTTAGTTACATTAGAAACTTTCTTCCCTTTAACATGAAGTTCTCCCCCTAAGTCTATTACCCCCCTAAGGAATGACATTCAATTCTCAAATTTCTCCCCCTTTTTGACATGATTGTCAAAGGGCATAAAAAGCCAAAAGACTTGACCGGAGATAGACAGAAAACTAATATAGAGGGAACGAGGAGAACAAGGAACCACAGGCCAACAAGAAAAAGAAAAACAAGATGCTATGCACACAAAGAAAAAAACGCAAAAAAAAAAAATGAAATGCATGCAAGAGCATCTCGATGGATCGAGATGCTATCGAGCTAACCTCGATGGATCGAGAAGCTGTCGAGGAACTATCGACCAGCATTCATCGCACGGAGTGGAGAAAGGGTATGCATAAAGTAAACCGGCATCACAGGGATGCATCTCACAAGTGGTTACACCTAAACAAAGCCACATGGGGGTTGGATGTAACCACACAAGATCAAGCCCACGGAGGGCACTAAGCATGGCAAAGCCTAGAACTAGAGAGGCAAACATGGACATAAAGCATAGAAGCAAATAAACATACACATGCATATAGGGGAATGATCCAAACCCTTTAATGTAGGCCTAGGTGTGTGGATGTAGGCCTAGACCATGGGATCTAGATCTACAACCCACCAATAAGGGCCAAAACTCAAGAAAGAGAGATATTAAGGACAAAAGGGCTACAATAGCACATGGCATAGCAACAAAACATGTAGATCCAAACATAGACAAGATATAGGGCCTAAAAAGACAAATCCAAGCATAGGCATGACAAAGAGCACATAAAAGCATAGATCTAAGCAAAGGCATGAAAAAGGGCACATAAAAGCATAGATCTAAGCATACGTATGAAAATGAGCACATAAAAGCATAGATCTAGCCAAAAATATGGAAACAAGCATGAAAACATGTAGATCTAAACATGGGCATGGAAGCAAGCATAGAAACAAGTAGATCTAAACATAAGCATGGTATTCAGATATATCCTAGCCCAAGAAGGCTAGGATTTTTGGTTTCTTAGCCCTTGGGTTTTTGGTTTCTTTCTTAGCAAGCTTAGGGGGTGCTCCTAAGATAGATTTACCCTTGTCTATGTTCTCACTAGCTATCACAGTTTTAGCATCATTATTCTCATAATCAATATTATTAGCAGGAGAAATAAAAACAGTAATACTGGAAGAAGCAATATTAGGAGAATAAAAATCATACCCTAAACCGGTTTAATCAGAGGCGGATTTTTGCATGCTGAGCATCTCATCAAGCTTTGCACTTGAGGTCCTCTCCAACTGAGCTTTAACTTGGAAGAGTTCCGCCTCAAGTTTCTTAATCTTCTCAGCCAAGAAATTGTTTTCAAACCTCAGTGCTCCAATGGTATGATTGGCTTCATCAACCTTTGTGGAGAGTTGTTCTCGTTCAAGCTCCACATCACTGAGCTTCTTAATGGCCAACCAATACAGCTTCTCATGTTTTTCCAAGACCTTGTATAACTTTGCATAGGCTGTATGGATGTCATCTTGCTCATCCATCTTCTCAAATTTTGATTCCTCCAAGCTTTCTTCTTCATCCACATCTTCTACAATCCCTTTAGTAGGATTGACAATGGTGGTGAAGGCATTTAGGATTCCATCATCTTCATTATCGGAATCATCCTCAGGTTCGGTGTCGCTCAAGGTAGCAGCAAGTGCCTTACTTTTCCCAACGGACTTGAGATAGGTAGGGCACTCTTGTTTCATGTGACCGAAGCCTTGACACCCAAAACACTTGGGTCCTGAGGGAACAGTATACTGACCACCATCCCTAGCATTCTTCTTCCCTTTGTCTTGGCTCTTAGATTGAAAAGAACTTAATTGCCTACGGTCCTTGTTAAAGCCCTTTACGTTGGCATTCTTTATGAATTTCCTGAATTGCCTGGTGATATAGGACTTCATTTTAGAATCTTCATTGTCGGAAGACTCATCTGTGTCAATTTTCTTGGCCTGTAATGCTATGCTCTTGCCCTTACCTGACTTGCCAATTCTTGTCAAACCTAATTCATAGGTCTGCAGATTTCCAACGAGCTTTGTCAAAGGAATCTTGTCAATATCCTTTGATTCCTCAATAGCGGTGATCTTGGCGTGGAATCTCATGGGTAGAGATCTGAGCACCTTTCTCACAATCTTGGGTTTGGGAATGGTTTTCCCAAGATTGAAACCTGATTTTACTATTTCCTGAGCCTGGCATAGATTTCATCAAATGACTCATCCTTCTCCATCTTGATTTCTTCGAAGCTAGTAGTGAGCCTCTGAAGCTTCGAATCCTTGACAGCCTTGGTTCCTTCATAGGTTTTCTAGAGAGTGGTCCACGCCTCCATTGCATTTTCAGTGGAGGATATATTCTTGAACTCCTCATTTGTGACTGCACTGAATAAAGCATTCAATGCCCTGCTGTTGAAGTTTGCCGCCTTGATCTTTCCATCATCCCAGTCAGCCGGTGCATCCTTCAGCTTGGTCTAGCCTATCTCCACAGCTTGCCACACTTTCTCATCTAATGACTGCAAGAAAGCTCTCATGCCTACTTTCCAGTATGCATAGTTAGTACCATTAAATAAAGGAGGTACAATGAGTGACTGTCCTCTATCCATGACAAACAGGGGTCAATGGATCACACAGCAAAGATTAAAACCTAATCAGAGTGTGCCTGCTCTGATACCACTTGATAGACAAAAAATGTATTGACCCTTTGTGATGAATTAATTAATTAATTACCCAAATTTATTAATTAATCAAATTAACATGCAATGTATATGGCAGCACAAACAAATCACCAAATAATTAAATATGCAACGGAAATTAAATGACACGGTGAATTGTTTCAAATGGGGAAAACCTACATGACAAAAACTCCACCGGGTGATTTTAAGGTCACCACTGCTAAGAATCCACTATTATCAAAACAAGCGGTTACAAGTAAAGAAATCTCAATACCTTATACCAACCTATAGTTGAAACCTTACCCCAATACCCAATTGGACTTGTTCTGTAGTGACAATCTCTCCTTGTATTTCACGGCTCCCAGTACGTGACTAACCAATAGATGCACGGATCCCAATACGCGACTTGATCACAAACTTGAGAAGGATGTTGGTTGCAAAGTTCTTCAGTTCATCACACAATAAAGATCATGAAGTTGCTTGGTCACAAAACCCTACGGTGTACAAACACAACAGCTTCTTCAAGATGAACTAGGGCAACTAGGTTTCCGGTCACACTTTTCTTCACACTTGTAGAATTGTGCTCTTGTGCAATTATGTTCTGTGTGACGGCCCTTAAAATAATCGTTATAAATGTTTAGGGTTGTGAGAAAAGAAAGCCTAAACACATACTCATGGATTGGATGAAAAACAGTTCTGAAAAACTGAGTTTCATAAACCTTGATAGATGGTATTGAGATAGCTGTCAAGCCACGAGCTTCAGTAGCTTTTATACCTCGATAGATACTAACTGTTGAGATTTAAAATCCAGCATATCCTTACTTGATTCTTGGATAGACTTTCATGGCTTTAATACTTGAACTTGAAACCTTATTCCTTGAAGCATTAAACACATCCTAGATCTACCCAATTACAAGTAAAGTGTGTTTTGTCAAAGGATTAGCCAATACATAAAATGTTGACATAGAATGTTATGTCCTAACTTTCTCTCTTTTTTTTTTTGTGGAAAAATGAGGGGTTTGGGTGTATTTATAGGCTAAAATTGACCCTTTGGCTTTCGGCAGCCATTGTAAGGCTGCCACTTATCGTCAACAACCTTATAGTGGCCACTGGCCGCCCCTGCTGACACCAGCAATTTTGGCTTTATTTTTTCCAACTTCAAACGCATACTTGAAGGCCTTGTCAGACTCGGATTGGACTGATCTTGGTGTCCGTGGAAAGATCCAGATGTTTAGTTTTGAAAACACTAAAGATATTGGAAATCCGATGGTTGGATTAAAAGTTATGGCCTTAGGAAGTGTGCTAATGCACTTTGCACAATTTTCTCGATATCTCAACTGTTTTGACTCCGATTTTGACCTATGAATAGTCGTTGGAAAAAGAATTTAATAATCTTCTCAATGGCATTGATCTCAACCTGTTTGATGGTCAAATCAAAATTAGGGTTTCTAGGGCCCACCAAAAGTCAACCTTGGGTCAAATTTGGTCAAACTCGGTTAAAGTTGACAAAAGTCTCTGAGTAGCTCAGGTTTGATGTAGTAAAACCATCAAAAATGTTGTTTTGATAGGATTTTGACCTCATTTGACTTTTGTCAACCTAGGGTTGACTAGGAGCATTTTGATCATTTTAACCAAAAAAGGCATTTTGAGTGCTCCGATGCTCGAAAGGATTGCACCATGTCAATCTAGATGTCTTGAGGGCGGAAAAATACGATGTCTACAACTGCCCTTTCTTTATCTAATATCTTGAGTGCAATGAGAGGTGTCAAAGGAAGAACGTGATTCTGCATTTTGTTGCCCTAAAATTGCGTGCAGAAATTGCATTGTTCATGGATCGAGATCGGTTTTACCTGACGTGGTCAGGTTGCTGTAGCTGGTCCGAAGAAATTTTAATCTTTGGAATTGGGCAAGAAACTTTACCTCCCTCTTCTTCTTTTTTGGTCAACCCGTCAACGATGACCTATTCAATGCTGCTCGGCGGCCACTGTATATGTGCCGAGTAGACCCCGCAGCCACATAATGTGCCCTAGGTTGCCAGGCCGTACAATGGCCTATAAATGAGCTCCCATGGCTCATTTTAGCCATATTCACTCCATTTAAGCCATATGGTAAAACAACCATATTTAGCTTGTTGTTGTAGTCTTTCTTTTTCTACACCTAAGGTCAGTGTCTACTTTCTTTTTCTCTTTATATTTTCTACAATAGTGTTAGTAGCAAAGCAACTAGGAATGCATGCCAGTATTTAGTTTATTCTTGGTATTTTGCAAATATATGTTTTTGTTTTTATCAATCATGCCATGATGTTGTTGGAAAAATATTTTTTGTTCACATGCGTGGGTATTAACACCACACGCTTGTACGAATTCACGTGTACATGTGTAATTATGTTCATACCCGTTTGTGCGAGGGAAATTTAATTTTTATGCCACATAGATGCACATGAAAATGTTGGATGCTACGGGTGTTGAAAATAAAATACTAAGCAAAATAAGGGGAAAGACCTGATAATTGGGAACTTGGGAATCTTAAAAAATCTGATAATTGTGTGATTGTGAAATGTACGAGCACCACCGCTAGTTAGCCTCAAATAGGACTCAAGTAGAGATGGAGGGCATCCAAATAGCATTCCTGACAACTAGGAACTTGGGAATCTTTAGGAACTTGATGATTGTGTGATTGTGAGACGTATGGACACTGCCGCTAGTTAGCCTTAAATAGGACTCAGGTAGAGACGGAGGGCATCCGAATATCATTCTTGGCAACTGGGAACTTGAGAATCTGTAGGAACTTGATGATCGTGTGATTGTGAGACGTATAGTCATTGCCGCTAGTTAGCCTCGAATAGGGATTCAGGTAGAGATGGAGGGCATCCGAATAGCATTCCTAGTGAGACGTATGATCACTACTGCTAGTTAGCCTCGAATTAGGACTCAGGTAGAGATAGAGGGCATCCAAATAGCATTCCTAGTGAGACGTACAGTCACTACCACTAGTTAGCCTCGAATTGGGACTTAGCTAAAGACGGAGGGCATTCGAATAGCATTCCTGACAATAGGGATCCAACTAGAGATGGAGGGCATATGAATAGCATTCTTTGTGAGTGTACAAACACAGTTGCTAGTTAGCCTCAAATTGGGACTCAAGTAGAGATGGAGGGCATCCGAATAGCATTCCTAACAATTGAGATCTAGGTAGAGATAGAGGGCATCCGAATAGCATTCCTGGTGAGACATACAAACATTGCCGCTAGTTAGCCTCGAATTAGGGTTCTTGAGATGCTTTGATGTTCTTGGAGATGTGAGTTCTTGGTATGAACCTGCATGACATGTGTTAGGAAGTAGCGTTAGGCGTTCTTACCTATTTGTTTGCATTGCCACTTGACTTGGGGCATACTGATCATATCTGAATTTATTGTTGTTTGCAAATCATGTCTACGTGGCCGAGATCTAGTAGAGATCAGGGAAAGGCCCCCGCTTATGACTCATCATAAAAGGGATTCATCTTGTAGTGATGATGACACCATTTTTGCTGGCGAGCAAGCTACTCAGATTCTTTAAAGTCATTTTGATGGTGGGGGCAATGACATTGCCCCACCGGTGGTGTGCCTATTATGAGCCGTACTAGGAGTCAATGTTATGTGGAGACAGTTAGTGCTTCGTCTCAGTCCTACACTGGTTCTGCTGGTGGTTCTTCACGATATTCTCGAACTGGGAGAGAGGAGGCCCAGGGGGTATGGAGCTAGCTGAGGAGCTCATGTTTGATGTGGATGCCAATTTAGAGGCTGATGACGCTGTAGGGCTAGGTTCAAGCACTTGGAGGCACAACAGTCGTAGACCGAGATTTCTACCTCGTCAGGCTAGGGCAAAGGCCTGTACTAGAGAGGTAGATGACAGCATCGAAGACACTTATCTTTAGCATGGTCTAAAGAGGCATATTTACGCTGAGGCTCGGAAGGGTGGTATGTTCCCTTTACTCTTCTGCTTGTCAATTCTGAGTATATTGATATGTGCTAATGGGTAGTTTTTTTTTTTTTTTTTGAGTGCAAGCGGCTGAGGCAACTTGTGGCTGAGGAGCCTGGTCCATGTTCCTTCGTTGCTTGTTCGATCCTAGGACCGATGCACATTACCGCACTTTTCTAATTAAGTAGAGCTTCGAGGATTTTCTAAGGATTCCTCCCTATTCCATGAGGAACAGGATAGCAGAAGCATTGGTGCAGCGATTTCATGCCAAGATAGGCACCTTTCACTTGAGTTGTGGGGAGTATGCAGTCCTTCCCCTTGAGGTGGCTTTGAGGTGGCTTGCGAGCTTCTGAGCATTCCCAACCCTCTTACTTGGGTGACGAGACAGTATTTTGGGCGAACTAACACGCCTCAGATCTGCATTGAGTGGCTAAAGATCAACATTCCCCAGAGGGATGAGTCGGATGACATTGAAATCCAGCGATTCTTCTTTTACTTCGTCAGTAGTTGCCTGTTTGGCAACAATCGATCGGTGTTGACTTGTTGGCTATTATCGGCCATGAGAATGGTGTTAGAAATAGGGACCTATGATTGGGGGTCCATCTCCTATGGAATCTTCGTCGCTTTCCTGAGGCCGGATTTGCAATTGGGCTTCAGGAGCCTCGAGGGTTATTGGCAGATTTTGACATGGTTGGCATATGAGTATATCCTAGCCCTGCGTCCACAGTATGCTGACTTGTCCATGATGATATATCCCAGGGCATACGCTTGGTCTCTTTGAACAAACACCAGAATTTTTTTGGTACAGCTAGTTGTCGACGCCCGGCCCAAAAGGAGAACCGTGGGCCTTTGTTCGACCACTCGCTTTGGCGACACTCCCGCGAGTGTGGGGCCTATTGGAGGCCCCTCTCGATGATCATGTGTGTGGATCACATGAAGCTTCGAGTGCTCTCTCCCTCTCAGTAGAAGAGGGTAGGTCTACCTTTGGAGGTGTGGTAGGAATCTTGGCCAAATTTTAGGTGATTACCAAAGGTAAGTGAAGTCGCCAACAATCATTGGGTTTTTCTGAGGTGTGATTGGCCACCTATTTCTAGTTGATTTTATTACCAATCCTAAGCTAAGAAAAATGGCATTTTTCCTATCTAATGTGGATTGCAAAAAATCTTGATTCTTGAGTCCGTAAGTTTGGTTACGTGTGGGGAAGGTGTTAAGCACCCCCACAACTCTTGTCCGAGGATAGTCCTTTACTTTGATAAAACCTTAATTTTTGGAGATTGGCAGTAAAAAAACATGATTTTGACATTGGCTTTCGGGGCTTTGCATGTATGGGAGCTTTGACGTTTGGCTTTTGAATGGTGTGGTCCCAATCTATGCTTTCCTAAGGCATTCGGCTAAAGTACTAGATTTCCACAGCTAAAATCCGACGACATGTCACCTTACTTTCGTGGCAGAAATTAAGCATCACGGGCCTTAGGTGACACAGACTATGACAATCACACCAGAAGGGTCAGGTATATATATACAAACAACATGCAAAATGCAAGCACACAGAGTAGAAAAGTAAATGCCTACATCCCTAGAGCACGGCCCAAAATATAAGTGCAGGAAAGTAAACAAAGGTCGCCATTCTCTAGAGATGAGGACGAATGGTATGCGGCATGATATACCTAATACAAACCATCTAAGAGAGAAATAAGGTAGGAAAGAAGGGGGTTTTAAAAGACTACATAACCAAATGGGATAAGATAGACCCCTAAACCTACTAGATGTAATCGCTTGGCTCATATCTACATGCTTGCATCCGCGCCCTTTTTGCTTGTGCCTATGAGACCATGCCCTAGCTCCAAGCATCCTCGCTCTATGTGTGTACATGCAAAGGCAAAGACAAGAAGCCAGCAGACAAGCAAAGGAAGGAAAAGATGCAAAGAGCATATAAAAGAGGCATAAAGCAGCTAAGCATGATAGACATGGCAAGCAAGGGAACAAGAAAGCAAGCAAACAAGTGAGAAGACAAGCAAGAAAGAAAGCAAACAAAAGATGGTTTCCGCAAAGGACAAATGTTGGTTTGGATTGAATGTCCATAACTTCATTGATTTGAAGCTGAACAACACACTAGCAAGCAAGACTCATGCATGGACATGTAAGCAAGCATGTAAAGATGCATAAAAAGCCAACGGGTGGCGTGAACAAACATGGTAAGCATAGCATCGCATGAAGCGGAAAAGGGGAAAGGATGCACGAAGCAACCGACATCATGATGATGCATTCCAAATGGTTAAATCCAAACAAAGCCTTATGGGCGTCGAATGTAACCACACAACCACAAACCCGCTAAGGGCATCAAGCGTGGTAAAGCCTAGAACTAGAGAGGCTAACATGGAAGATAAAGCATAGAAGCAAGCAAACATAGATATGCAACTAGGATGATCTAAACCCTTTGATATGGGCCAAGATGTACGGATGATGACCAAGACCATAAAGGGGTCAAGATCTAAATCTTATCGAATGACCAAAAGCAACAAAAGGGCTACAATAGCACATGGCTGTTGGAAAAATATATGTTTGTATCGCATACAAAACATACGCAGTGGAAAATTAACGGATTTACTTCATTCGCAATTGATAACATGTGCTATGTAAGTTTCAAAATTGAAGAACAAGAGAGTGTACCTTAGTGCGGTGAATTTCAAAAACAAAGATCAGAAGCACTTGGGAACACTTGGGAACACTTTTAATCTTCACTCCAATTCTGCTAACACCCAAGAAGTTTGGTCTCTCAATCAGTTTTCCAAGGGAGAATTAGAGAGAATGGCTTACACTCACACATACACCTTTTCATAAGAGTGTTGTTCCTTTTTTATAAAAATTCTGTATGTTTCTCCCTTTGTATCTAATTGGGTTGGCCTTTTGGGCCTTTCCAATTGGGCTTAAGTGTGTGGCTTGGAGTGGGACTAAAAGGGACCAATAAGACACTAGCTCCAATAGGCCTTAGGTTTTTCTATCAACTCTTTACAAGTCCAAAGTTACCATTAACTATATTTAATACCACTATATAAATATAGTTGCACTCTAGGCCTTATTTATAAATTATATCCCAAGACTTTATTGTACATGCAACCCCTTCATAAAATATTCACAGTAATACAAAGTCATGAATATAGACTGCCACTTTGAAGATTACTACATCTTAATTCCTTGAGTACCCGGTTTAATCCTTTAAGTTATTCAGCATATATTTATGAAATCCAATTTCATAAATATATACTTTAGTAACTCCTTACTAAAGTGGTTAGGCCTAACACTTTGAATAACCAAACCCATTAAACTTATCTCAAGGGAATATTTTTTGTATCTCCGTTAAGAGGCTGTGAATTCCATCTTGAGAATATATGTTCCATCAACACTATATGTGGTTGTCCAACATACTGAGATTTTGATCGTATCTTTAGATCTCACTCTTGATATATCAAAGCAACCTACATTTCATGATCAGGTCTATTATCCTCTCAGGATTAAGAGTTTATGTAAATAGAAGTCGTGAGTTTATTATTCATTTGACAGTCATTAGGAGAATAATAAATATCACAGCGGTCCAATTCAATATGTCTTAACTCTTAAAACATACCAACATACCAATTAGAAATCTCCATTTCCATGATCAAGACAAATCATCTTAGTTGATATGTTATAGCATTCGTAGATGAAATGCCCAATTTCATCACCGACTACGAACTAAAATTATGAGTTTACAAAGAACTTGTGATTTATATCTTCTGTGACTAAATCACATAAATCACATACTATGCATCTCATAGACTATATGATAATGTCCCAATTTCTTGTTACCATTATTTTTAGATAATAATAAAACAACTTTATTAATCACAACATTAGGTCATACATAATGCCATACATAGCATCATACAATAGGATTTAAGGGCACACATCCTAACAATGGCATGACAAACATAGCCTAGGTCTAGGCTCACAAACATGGCATGGAGTGCACAAGCACATGGAATATAGCATAAAGCATGTAAAGAGCATAGATCTAAACATGTCGGCATGTGAAAACATAGATCGAGACATGTTGGCATAGAAACATGCATGTAGACATGTAGATCCTAGCACCAAACATGGAAGAACATGAATCCTGTTAGGATTAGTGCCCTTAAATCCTATTGTATGATGCTATGTATGTTATTATTTATGACATTACGTATGACTTAATGTTGTGTTTAATAAAGTTGTTTTATTATTATCTAAAAATAATGGTAACATGAATATTGGGACATTATCATATAGTCCATGAGATGCATAGTATGTGATTTATGTGAAAAGTCACAGATGATATAAATCACAAGTTCTTTGTAAACTCAGAATTTTAGTTCGTAGTCGGTAATGAAATTGGGCATTTCATCTGCGAAGACTATAACGTATCAACTAAGATAATCTGTCTTGATCATGGAAATGGAGATTTCTAGTTGATATGTTGATATGTTGATATGTTTTAAGATTTAAACATATTGAACTAGACCGGTGTGAGATTTATTATTCTCCTAACGACTGTCAAATGAATAATAACTCACGACTTATATTTGCATGAACTCTTAATCCTGAGAGAATAATGGACTTGATCATGAGATGTAGATTGCTTTGATATATCAGGAGTGAGATCTAGAGTTACGGTCAAAACCTCAATATGTTGGGCAACCACATTTAATGTTGATGGAACATATATTCTCAAAATGAAATTCATAGTCTCTTAACGGAGATACAAAATATTCCCTTGAGATAAGTTTAATGGGTTTGTTATTCAGAATGTTAGGCCTAACTACTTTATTAAATAGTTAATAGAGTATATATTTATGAAATTGGATTTCATAAATATATGATGAATAACTTAAAAGATTAAACCGGGTACTCAAGGATAAGATGTAGTAATTTACAATGTGGCAATCTACATTCATGACTTTGTGTTACTACGAATATTTTATGAAGGGGTTGCATGTACAATAAAGTTTTGGGATATAATTTATAAATAAGGCCTAGAGTGCAACTGTATTTATATAGTGGTATTAAATATAGTTAATGGTAACTTTGGACTTGTCAAGAGTTGACAGAAAAGCCCAAGGCCCATTGGAGCTAGTGTCTTATTGGTCCCTTTTGGTCCCACTCCAAGCCACATACTTAAGCCCAATTGGAAAGGCCCAAAAGGTCAGCCCAATTAGATAATCGGTTAGACACAAAGGGAGATATACACAAAATTTTCTATAGAGAATTTTGTAAGAACTATTGTGAAGTGGTGCAAAAAGTGTTAGACACTTTTTGACTTTCTCCCTTTGGAACTGATTGAGAGACCACACATCTTAGGTGTTAGTGGAATTGGAGTGAAGATTGAAAGTGTTCCCAAGTGCTTCTGATCTTCGGGTTTTGAAATTCACCACTCCAAGGTACACTCTCTTGTTCTTAAATTCTGAAACTTATATAATACATGTTAAGTTTTATGAATGAAGTAGATCTGTTATTTCCACCGCACACATGCATTTTTCCATCAAATCCATGCCTATAAGCATGTGAAGACGAGGATCTAACCATATAGACATGGTAAAGTACACATAAACAACATAGATCCAAACAAGGCATAGCCAAAAATATCATACAAGCATGTGAGCATGTAACCCCAATATCAAAATAGGACAAAAAGAAGAACAAACCATGGGAAAACATGGCATAAAGCATAAAGCATGTAGATTGAGACAAATAACACATGAACAAGCATGGAAGGACATGGATCTAAGCTAAGAACATGCTAGAAACAAGATAAAGCAAGGAACATGGCAAAGAAAGCAATAAGTCATGTTATTCAAGAAAAAAGAAAGGATAAAAAGCTTGATGAAGCTTTATAGGAAAAGGGGTATGGATTGTAGCCAAAAAGCTACATCCATACCCCTATACCTCAAATCCAAGGTATAGTACCAAGGAGAGAAAGATGGAGGGTATGAACACTACCTTGTATTTATGGTGAAGAGAGAAGAATCAAGAATTTTTGATGTGTTTTTTTGTGTGTTTTTGGTGGAGAAATGTGTTGGAAAAAGAGGGAAAATGCCCAAAAAGCTCCCAAAAACCCCCATTTTTAGTTCTGGTCCAATCTGGGGTGCCAGGAGCTATTCATCGTGACATCAACAAATTCGTCTTGTTGCACTTTTTGGTTCCAAATTTAAATGCGCATTTAGAAGTCTTCCTAGACTCAAATTGAGGCGATCTTGGCGTCCCTGAAAGCTCTGGATGTCCAGTTTTTAGAACACTAAAGAAATTAAAATTCCAAACGTTGGATCAAAAGTTATGGCCTCGGTAAGCATGCTGATGCACTTTTCACAACTTTCTCGATATCTCAATCGTTTTAACTCTGATTTCGACCCATGAATAGTCGTTGGAATGAGAATTTGATTATCTTCATGCAATGGAATTGATCTTAACCTATTTTGATGACCAAATCAAGATTAGGGTTTTTGGGGCCCACTAAGAGTCAACTTCGGGTCAAATTGGGTCAAAGTTGCTAAAAATCTTTGAGGAGCTCGGGTTTGATATAAAACCATGAAAAATAATTTTTGCGAGGATTTTGACCTTGTTTGACCTTTAGTCAACCTCAGGTTGACCAGGGGCATTTTGGTCATTTTAACTAAAAAAGTCACTTTGGGTGCTCTAATGTCTGAATGGGTTGCGCCATGTCATTCTGGATGTTCTCGCAACCCCATGGAGGGAAAATAATATTTTTGAATTTTTCGGGGTTTGATACGCAAATCGAGGGTGGAAAAATATGGTATCAACACTAGTCACCATCAATGCTAAACTGGATTGCGTTACTTGGGGCGAGATACGCAGCAACCCCTGTGATGGGCGGTTGTTGGTGAGGCCTGAGGTCACCCTTTCGATGGCTCAGTCGCGTGTGCTATGCTGGTTTTGGGCTTTATCGAGCTGGGAGTCCTTCTTCTCTAAGAGTATCTTTCATCAGGTCATGCCGATCTTCAGTGTGCCTAGGGTCTCACCTCTCGAGCTATCCAATAACAAGATTATCTTGAATGACCCGAATTATAAGACTAGCTCGTTTGAGGTGTTTGTCATGACGGATACTGATTATGTCACTTGGTTCCTACAGTCCTCGGCCATACCTATCATTAATGACTGCCCTGTGAGCGGTGGCAGGGTGCTAGGAGGCATAGTGCACTCCCGACAAGCTTAGGCGGTCCACTTGAGATTACATGTGGATACCCTACAGGCTAGGGTGACAGAGCTTGAGGGCGCGACTGTTGCTAGAGAGGGACATGTTCAAGAGGAGATTGCTTGATTGCTAGCTCGAAAGATAGAGCATTGGCAGAAAGAAAGAGAGATGCCTGCGCCGTTGCCACAAAGAGAGAAAGGAGCCAGCTCATGACTAAGATAAGTATGCTTCGCGGATATATTGACATTTTGATGGGTGAGCTGAAGGTGCATAGGATGTTGGTGTCTCCTACATCTTATATTCTAGGCAGGGATCCCCTTATTAAGCGACATGAGCCAAAGTATATGCCTATTCCTCCAGGACCAATCGGTAGTTGGGGGTTCTTTCTATTTAATGCTTGGGCTCAGGGCCCTGTACTAGGCCAGGCACTATTTCAGGCTCTGGGATATGTCTCAAGCTCTTCGGCAGATTGAGCCAGACCTTCCACAGATCCTCCTACAGGTGATGATGATGGCAACAGTGTTGAGCACTTCACTAGTGATGTGAGAGACCGCCAAAGTGCCTTCAAAAAAGAGATTTTTGGGTGCTTATTTAAGGCACCTCTCTTTTTGGGTAAGTGGTGTGAAGTCGCCACTTATTTTTTTATACAAAAAATAAGAAAAACTAAATACAAAAATACATGACTGAATTGTTCCTCTATCATTGATTGAATAAAAAGGGTACAAATTTGATAAATGGAAAATTACATGGCTTTGAGTCCTAGTTACAAACTACCAAAAATACATGGCTTTTTGTCCTAGTCGCAATCTACCCAAAAATAAAAACAAAGATAATGCCTAGGTCTACCTATCCAAAAACACTAAATTCGGAGGCTAGGTTACGGAATGAGAAGGTGTTAGGCACCCATTCCGCCTAGTCAGAGTCTGGTCTTCTAGAGTCTTGTGACCAATGTACATTTTTATGCATGCTATGAATGATATGTTGTATATATGGACAAAACTAAATCACACAAATTTATTTATGATTGAATCCTCTTCTTGTTTAAAAAAATTCAGATCTATTTTAGTAATAGAACAAAGTCTTTTGGTTTGTTAAAAAATTAAGATCTATTTTTGAGAAATAAAAAAAATGATTTGGAATTTTATAAAAGATCAAATTTGTTTTGTAATGATAAGAAAAATGGTTTTTGATAACAAAAAAAATCAGATCTGTTTTTTACATGTTCAAAAAATATGAAAACAAAAAATTGAAGAGAATTTCATTCATAACATAAATTTATGCTATATGAACCAAACAAAACAAACATAAACACAATCATGCATAATCTTTTTCTTTGTTTCAAAATCTGCATATGTTAAAAAATCAAATCGGTATCTAAGAAAGATACAAATCAATTTATTTGAGAAAAATTCAGATCTACATCTAAGGAAGATGCAGATCCGTTTTTTATTGAGAAAAATTTAGATCTACATCTAAGAAAGATGTTGATCCATTTTTTATTAAAAAATTTAGATCTACATCTAAGAAAGATGCAGATCTATTTTTTGATTAAGAAAAATTCAGATCTACATCTAAGAAAGATGCATATCTGTTTTTAATTATAAAAAAAATTGTTTATATGCAAATTATTGAAATTAAGAAAGAGATCATAACAACTATATATAAAAAATCAAGATCATGCTTTAAAAAGATAATGATTAACAATTCATGTTATGGATAAAGAAAAACATGCATCATCATAAAAGAGAAAGAAATAAAGAAAGGAAAAGGGTGATTGAAAAAAACCTCTTGCATGGAGCACTTCTTATTCTTGAGAAGATATTTTAGGGATCAAAGAAATTTATTCAATTATCTTTGAAACCTAAAAACCCTAATTTCAAAGAGGGGATCAGCAAATATGAGCAATTGGAGAGTCTAAAAGAGAGTGCCTCTCAAAGCCTAGAAAAGTGTTTCTTTTTCTAGTGGGTGAAAAGTGTCAAGAGGGGTCCCTTCTTGAGCTTAAAAAGAATCCCCCAAATTTTGAGAGGCATCCCCTATTTATAGAGGGTGGAATTCTGGAAAAAAAAAAAAAAATATATATATATATATATATATATATATATATATTCAGAAAAAAAACATATGGGAGAAAATCCTAAAAAAAAAAAAAGAGTTTTGGATAAGAGTAAGCTCATTTTTCATATCAGAAACTAGTTTCGTATTTTGATCATATCTCTTTACTCAAAATTCGGATTAAGCTGAAATTTTGACAGTTGAAGTTCTCTACAAGTTTGCAAGAAATAGCCTAGATTTTGAGTTCTACTATGCCAAAAGTGCCTCCGAACGTGAATCTAAAATCTGCTACTTGACTAGAACGTTTTTGAAGTGTTGTCCAACTCTAAGGCTGTATTTGGACGAATTTCAGAGTTATTTTCATGATAAACCTCATTCCAAAGTGATAATTATGACTTTTAAAATAATCATTTTGAATATAATTATCCCAAAAGCCTAATTATCCATAGTCTTTAAATTTTATCAGCTTATTTATTTTAATCCCATGCAACAAATCTCACTTTAAGAAAAATATTCCACCAATCACATAAATTCATTTAATTAGGTAAATTAATTTTATTTTAATCATTAACCAATCAAAATTAATTTTAATTAATCACACATGATCTGCTTCACCCCATACAATGCATGCAGACCGTGCAAACTTAATCATGCAATATCTTTCAATCTGACAGTCCAATTTGGGAACCAGACATACCGTCACGACCGTTAGAATCTCAAGATCATTTTTATGATATGTAATGAATGAATTCAGGTTGAATTTTCAAAAATTACCTTGCCCTCAAACCTAAAACTTTGGAACGTAGAACTAGTGCCTTATCTTTTTTTAAAAAAATAAAATACTTGACTTAGCTGGTAGTTGATGACTCTGGAAATGATTCTTGACAAGTGGGATGACCAAAAGACTTTTCAATCCTGATCTTGAAAATGGAGTTGTTTACGACCAAAGAGCTTCTCTACCTCAATCTTGACGAAAGGCAACCAAAGGGCTTCTCTATCTTGAAACTGGAGTTGTCTGCAACCTAAGGGCTTCTCTACCTCGATCTTGATGATAGGCAACCAAATGGCTACTCTACCTTGAAACTAGAGTTGTTGGCTGCAAAAGTCAAAGTTTGGAATTTTAACTGATGAGTGCTTTGTTGTTCCTTTGTTCTTTGAAATGTGTGATTTTTCATTTGCTTGATTTGAATTTTTTTATTTTTATCATGAAAACTTTGATTTTTATAGTTCTTTGAAAAGATTTTGTCTTTGAAATTTGAAACTTGGAATTTGAGACTTGAACTTTTGAAAATTTGGGATTTGAAAATTTGCAACTTGAAATTTTGAACATGAGATTTGAGATTTAGAATTTGAAATTTAGAATGTGAAAATTTAAACTTGGGAATGAAAATTTTGAATTGAAAATTTGGGATTTGGGACTGTTCTTGAAGGTTTGTTCATGGAAATTTGTCATTTGAAGATTTGTTCAGGAGATTTTTCCTTTGAAAATTTGTTCACAAGATTTTTCCTTTGAAGATTTATTCAGGAGATCTATCATTTGAAGATGTGTTCATGGAGATTTGTCCTTTGAAGATTTGTTCAGGAGATTTTTCCTTTGAAGATTTATTCAGGACATCTATCCTTTGAAGATGTGCTCATGGAGATTTGTCCATTGAAGATTTTTCATGGAGATTTGTCCTTTGAAGATTTGTTCTGGAGATTTTTCCTTTTGAAGTTTGTTTAGGAGATTTTTCCTTTGAAGATTTATTTAGAAGATAGGAGATTTTTCCTTTTGAAGATGTGTTCATGGCGATTTGTCCATTTAAGATTGAATGAAGGAGATTTATCCCTTTTCGAAGATTTATTCATGGAGATTTGTCCTTTGAAGATTTGTTCATAGAGATTTTTCCTTTGAAATTTATTCAAGAGATTTGTCCTTTGTAGATTTGTTCAAGAGAATTTTCCTTTGAAGATTTGTTCAGGAGATTTTTTCTTTGAAGATTTATTCAGGAGAACTATCCTTTGAAGATGTGTTCATGGAGATCTGTCCATTGAAGATTTGTTCAGGAGATTTGTCATTTGAAGATTTGTTCAGGAGATTTTTCCATTTGTTCAGAAGATTTTTCCTTTTGAAAATTTATTCAAGAGATTTTTGCTTTTATGAAGATGTGTTCATGGAGATGTTTTCTTTGAAGATTTGTTCATGGTGATTTTTCCTTTGAAGATTTATTCAGGATATTTTTCCTTTGAAGATTTGTTCAGGAGATTTTTCCTTTGAAGATTTATTTAGGAGATCTATCCTTTCAAGATTTTTAGGAGATTTGTCCTTTGAAGATTTGCTCAGGAGATTTTTCCTTTTTGAAGATTTGTTCAGGAGATTTATCCTTTTGAAAATTTTTAGAAGATTTGTTCTTTTGGAAATTTGTTTAGGAGATTTATCCTTTTGAAAAGTTTTTTAGGATATTTATCCTTTGAAATTTTGTTTGGAGATTTGTCCTTTGAAAATTGAAGTTCAGGAGATTTTTCCTCTTTTAATTTTATACAAGAAAAATAAGAGTTGATTTCTAGTCAGTTAACTTGTATAACTCATGAACTACCACTCTCTAATCTTTGCATTTGATGACTTTGAGAGTTTAGAGATGAAGCTTCGTGGTGCAAAGGTTTGAATTTACCTGACAGGTTTTGGCATGGGTGATCTTACCTGAATGAGGCATAGCTGAATGCCTCCTGTCTACAAATTGAAGCATGATTTTGAAAACCTTGACTTTTGAGGAAAAAAAGATTTTTTTTTTTCAAAATGGATGAGGCATGGCCGAATGCCCCCAGTTTAGAAATGGATGCATGATTTTTGGAAATCTTGATTGATTTTTGAAAAGATGATGATGATGATCTCTTTTTTTTTTGGAAAATGAATGAAGCATGGCTGAATGTCCCTAGTTTGCAAATTGATGCATGATTTTTGAAGACCTTGATATTTGAGGAAAATATGATTTCTTTTTTTCAAAATGGATAAGGAATGACCAAATGCCCCTAGTTTAGAAATAGATGCATGATTTTTGAAAATCTTGATTTTTTTATGAAAAGATGATGATGATGATATTTTTTTTGAAAATGAATGAGGCATGGTTGAATGCCCCTAGCTCAACAATCAATATGAATTTTGAAAAATCTTATTGTGTAGGGACCTCAATAAAGAAAATTTTGAGAAAATAAGATCAAAATCACAAAACTGGGCAAAACAAGAACAACTGGGATGATGGGCCAATGGACTCTGTTGGAGTGCCAATTGGCACATCTAAACTGAAGATTGATGGTGATTGTTGAATAGATGAAGACCCATATCCACCTCCTGCAAAAGATTCTTTCCACGAGCTTGTTAGTAATCAGTTGTTACAAAAATGTTTTGGGTCAATGCCCCTAGTTTAGTCATGCTTGCACAGAAAATTGATGATATGCTTAATACAAAAAAGATGCTTAGCCTAAATTCGCACAAAGAAATGTATTGATTCTGAGTCTTTAAAAAAGTGTTTTTTTGAGTAATTGTGACCGGGCCTTTTGAAAAGGCTGCCTACATACCTCTCTCACAGAGGATCAGGTCTAGACGTAGTTCAGAGAAAAAGTTTTGAAAAATCTTTTTTGAAATGAAGTTTCTTTTTGGATGATTGTGACCGGGCCTTTGAAAGGGCTGCCTACGTTCCTCTCTCATAGAGGATCAGGTCCAGATGTAGTTCGAAGAAAAAGTTTTGAAAAATGAAGTTTTGAAATTTCTTTTTTTAAATGAAGTTTCTTTTTGGATGATTGTGACCGGGCCTTTGAAAAGGCCACCTATGTACCTTTTTCATAGAGGATCAGGTCCAGATGTAGTTCGAAGTAAAAGTTTTGAAAAATGAAGTTTTGAAATTTCTTTTTTGAAATGAAGTTTCTTTTTGGGTGATTGTGACTAGGCCTTTGAAAAGGCTGCCTACGTACCTCTCTCATAGAGGATCAAGTCCAGACGTATTTCAAAATATTTAAAAAAAAAAAAATGAAGTTTTGAAATTTCTTTTTTGAAATGAAGTTTCTTTTTGGGTGATTGTGACTGGGCCTTTGAAAAGGCTTCCTACGTACCTCTTTCATAGAGGATTAGGTCCAAATGAAGTTCGTAAAAAAATTTTGAAAAATGAAGTTTTGAAAGAAAAAAAATTTGAAATGAGTCTCTTTTTTTCTTTTTCTTTTTTTAGGAAAAAAAAAAAGCAATGCACTTAGAATGAGATTTTTTGAAATTTTATCTTTTTCAAATGAACAAAAGGTGATCCTTTGAACAACCTCTTTGACCAATCATAATGTTCAATTGCTAACTTGATCTCATTCACTAGAAAGGATTGAAATCATTAAAAACGTGTAATCAAATTTGCTTCTTTATTCTAAAATTTTTTTAGATTAAGTCTTCAAAGACAGTCAAAGAAATGAAATGCTTGGGGATCACACATGTTAGGAATAAGCAAGAAAGGGAAAAATCCCAAGTTTGAAGATTTTTGAGAATTTGGAAATTTGTTCTTTTGAGAGTTATTTTTAGTTGTGAGAAAATAAAGCGAGTGTTTGGAGCTTAGAAAAAAATATCGATCACTTGAGAATTTGTGAAATTCATCTTTTAAAGATATCAGCCAGTGGGGCTTGATAATCTTCAGCAATTTTCCTTCTTAATCCAAGAGAAAATATTGTCATAGCTCAATGTGTGCTTTTAATAAGAAGGACTTCAATGAGGGCTTTATTCAAAGGTCTAGGTTTGAAAGGAATGATATAAAAGGCTCAAAACCCTTATGATATTTACCCAAGTATGCAATACTTTAAATTCAAGCATTGGAAGATTTTTCCACATCTTCCATCATTGACTCTTGTGCTAAAATCCTTGTCATGTTCATCATCTTCTCATTGGTCTTCATTGTTTCCTTTCATTTGGTCTTGACTTTTTTAGCTTGACAACTTCCTCTTTTTGGTCTTCTTTGAGGACCTTACCAAGTGGTGCTAAAACCATAAGGTCAACACTTCCTCATCTTGAGATTAAAGCATGCAATGGATAATTATTGTAATAGGTGTCCAAGAATAATGTGGGTTATCGAAGGCGGCCTCCTATCCCTAGTGATGCTTTCTTGTAAGCATAGTGACTTAAACTCCTTTAATAAATTTTTCTTGGAATGGATGTATTTCTTAGATTGCCTTTTAGGACATTTTCTTATCATATTTTGAATGTTTAGCAAAAGTCCTTACATGGATTGAATGAAGTTAAATCCCTCTTTGGAACAAATTGATTGGTAGAGCAATTAATCATCATGATTTGGAAAAAGTTTTGCCATATGGATCTTCTTGTATTCTCTTGAAAAGAAGGCTTTCGAAAAAATTTTGGAGTCTTTGAAGGAACAAAAAAAAAAAAAAAAGGGTTTTTAGAAAAATGTTACTAAGAAATCACAATGCCCCTAGCGCAATTTTTTTAAAAAATTTTTTTTTTCTTTCTTTCTTTTTTCTTATTTTTTTATTTATCTTTTGATTTATTTATTTTTCTTTTATTTACATGTGAATAACATGATGAATCAAATGCATCAAACACTACATGAAATTGAGCAAATAACCAACTAGAAAGCAAGTCATGAATAAACAATAAAATCAAAAAGCCAATCTAAAAAACCTGTAAAATAAAATTCAAACAAAGTCAGGATGATTGGCTGATGAAGGCAGAGTGATGACTTGTTGATCAATCAGATCTTAAATGGCATGCCTTAAGTAATAACATCCATCAGTTGTATGGCCTTTTCCTTGATGATATCTACAATGAGTATTAGGATTGTATCTTCTAGGCATAGGATATGGTATTGGCTTGGGATTCAATGGCTTTAGTAATACCTTAGCTTGTAGTTTCTCTAAGGCTTCACTCAAAGTCATGTATAGTTTTGAAAAATTTCTTCGACGCCTATAATTGCCAGTTGATGGTTTGACTGCACTGTTACTGATGTGATAAGGCACTACTACCTTAGGGATTGAGTCCACTGATATGTTCTTGCTGATTGGAGAGGATAGTTGGAAAGACAACTTGTTGAAACTCCTAGCTCTTTTCTTTAGAAATTGGAAATGTGGAATCTCTTCGGGTTTTGGTGAATTATCCTTGCACAAGGTAGAGAGCATAGATTGATTGGCTGAGCTGACTTGCAATGCAGAGTTGGCTATCCAAGAGATTTGGGCTAGCTCTTCATTTATCCTCTCTTGACCTTCCAGGATGGAGTTAAGAACATCTTCAATTCTTTCTTGGCTCATTAGGGTTGAATATTCCTTGGGCTTGATGGGCTTGAACTTATGATCCAAAAGGTTGAAATCTCGGTGGACTTTGGCTTTTGGTTATCTGTCTCCAAATGAGGGGGTTTAAAGTGTCTTCCCCCCTTGTAATATGGACAATTTTTGTTGGGTTATTATGATCGTTATCTTGGGGTTTGAAGTGTCTCCCCCCATTTGTAGGTGTTGGCTTACTTGACTGGGGTTTGAAGTGTCTCCCCTTCTATGTTGGTGCTTGGTAATTTGATTGGGGTTTGAAGTATCTTGTAGGTCGGATATGGGATTGTGATGTTGCAGCAGCAGAGTCTCTTCTATGCTTATGGGCTTTAGTATTGTGATGGGAGTGATGAGCTTGGAATTGAAGCAACTAGCTTGAGTGTCGGTCTTAGGTCCTCTTTGCATCTTTCCTTCAAATCTTGACCAAATTCTTCCCTCTCTCTCTCTCTCTCTCTCTCTCTCTCTCTCTCTCTCTCTCTCATAGGCTTTCTTGGGTCAATTAAGGCTAGGTCACCATCTACATCAACCAACCAAGCAAAACAAACACACACAATGTGCAATGAAATATTAACTGGAACCGGCCTAAGGGTAGGTTCTAAGTCATTACATTGTAGAGTGGGTTTGTTGTTTCATAGTTTCCCATAGCTAGGACATTACACCTCCCAACTTGTAATGTAATGAACATTGCGTTAGTCCGAACAGCATGGTCTGTCCTTTATAGTTAACAAGAAATGATCCAGTGATTTTAGGCTATAAGTTGGTGTGTTCGCCACTGGGTACCCGAATCTAATGAAGACAGGCGATCCATGGTTACTACCACCACAAAATTGTTGAAAAGGGGTGCATACATTGTTGTTTGGACGGCAGACACTATGATAGTTAGGGAAAGCTTTTAACAAACAACACATAGAACAAAATATCATAAAACATCGCAACAAATGTAGAACAAATATACCTAAACAAACAAACAAACAACAATATCATGCAAGATCATGCAAAAGAAGGGTACACATTTGGTCACTTAAGTCTAATACAAAGCTTAACCCTCAACATCCCCAGTAGACTCACCACTATGAGAGACCTCGAAAGTGCCTCTCAGAAAAGAAAGAGATTTTTGGGTGTTTAGTCAAGGCACCTCTCTTTTTGGGTAAGTGGTGTGGAGTCGCCACTTAATTTTTTATACAAAAAATAAGAAAAACTAAATACAAAATACATGACTAAATTGTTCCTCAATTATTGATTGAATAAAAAGGGTACATATTTGATAAATGGAAAATTACATGGCTTTGGGTCCTAGTTACAAACTACCAAAAATACATGGCTTTTTGTCCTAGTTAAAATCTACCAAAAAATAAAAAACAAAGATAAAACCTAGGTCTACCTATCCAAAGACACTAAATTCGGAGGCTATGTTACGGAATGGAAAGGTGTTAGACACCTATTCCACCCAGATAGAGTCTGGTCTTCTAGACTCTTATGACCAATGTACCTTTTTATGCATGCTATGAATGATATGTTGTAGATATGGACAAAACTAAGTCACACAAATTTATTTATGAATGAATCCTCTTCTTGTTTAAAAAAATTCAAATATGTTTTAGTAATAGAACAAAGTCTTTTGGTTTGTTAAAAAATTCAGATATGTTTTTGAGAAATATAAAAATGATTTGGAGTTTTGTAAAGGATCAAAATTGTTTTGTGATGATAAGAAAAATGGTTTTTGATAACAAAAAAAAACAAAAATCAGATCTGTTTTTTACATGTTCAAAAAATATGAAAAAAAATTTTTGAAGAGAATTTCATTCACAACATAAATTTATGCTATATGAACCAAACATAAACACAATCATGCATAATTTTTTTCTTAGTTTCAATATCTGCATTTGTTAGAAAAATCAAATCTATATCTATGAAAGATACAAATCTGAAAGCTCGGATTTGTATTAAAAACATAAGAGCTATTTAGACTCCAAATTAAAAAATTACAGCTTGGTTGATCTTACTCTAACTTAAACTAAGCGCGGAGATAAGAGTAAATGAAGCGCAATCAACCGATACTACTCTAGTGCATAAACATGAACAATAAACAATAAAAGTAAAGCACAAAAGTAAGGGAAGAGAGATGCAAACACTAGATAACACCGCGACCTTACACATGAAATAGGTCACGAAAACACCCAGAAAACATGTTTTTCACACAAAAACAACTTGAAAAACTTTGAAAAACATGGGTGATACAAATCACTTCCAAAAGCAAACAAAAAGAACAAAAATCTTTTTGGTTTGATCCACATATGGTTGAGCACACACACATCACATTTGAACATGTACAATCACACAAATGAAAATAAGCATTCATTGAACAATAGACTTGTGTGTTGTGTGTGTGTATCAAATGTAGAATAATCCTTAGTCTAGAGTAAAACTTCAATGATCAATTCAATCAGGTCATACACAACTAGTACTAAGTCAAGTGGACTATCTCAATTATAGAAATGAACATATATGATCACCCACAAAAAATGATTACATAACTTTGAAGCTTTTCATTTGGCTTCTTTACAAATCATAACATATGATCATTTTTCAACAAATACATCTCAGTTTGAGATCGATGCCTGAACTTTTTGATATTTCAACTTTGTGAGTGAGTCTTTGGCTTTTTGAGGCACCATACAATTTGATACAAGTCACTCTCCCTTTTTCCTAGTCAAATACTAGTATGTGCGACGGCTTTTACAGCTCAATATCTCTTTTCAAGATTTGACATTAGATGAGCTCTTTAAGCAAAAACATAAGAACGTGGGAAAAGATATAGGTACAAGTCAATGCATGTATCAAGACCAACAAGACTATTGACTAATCATTCATGACAAGCTTGAAGATTGATTTACAACAATCACACATAGATTTCAAGATTTTTCCCACAAAGATAGATGTGCATACAAAACAAGCTAAGCTCGTAAATGCACTTCGTCATTAATACAAAGGTACTAGGTCAAACTCACATGTGAAATGTGCTCAAACATATACGATCAAAATTTTTGAATTTTTCACTTTTTATGTGGTTTTAGGATTTTTACTCACACAAAAAACAAAGACATAAAAGTAAGATAAAAAACAAAAACAAAAACAATACATACAAATAAATTCAAGATGCACAAATGCATGAATATATAGCATCTAATGCATGAAGGGTTCCAAAAAGATCGAAAGAATTAGATCAAGGACCAAAATGAGCATAAGCTCAACCATAGGAACCTTTCCTCATCCAAACGGAACGATTGTTTAGAATGAGTGTCTCATAAGAAGTGAGACAAGGGTTGGAAGAATGAGAACCGGAGATGCACAAAGAGAAGGAGGTAAGAACATCAAAAAATTTCTTCAACGACTTACCATTTTTTCCAAAATCCGGTATTGCTTGCAAAGCACAACTTCCAAGAAGCTCAAGTTTCTCTTTTCTTTTGATTCTTTTAAGAGCTTGAAACTTAGAGCAATGAGGTCTAAAATGACCAAAGGCACCACAATGATGACAAACAATGTGTTTAGGTCCACTAGGCTTTTGGGGAAGGGATCTAACAACATGGTTTAGTTCTCTCTTCAACTTGGGACATTATGGTCTTATGTGACCAATCACACCGCAATGGTGGCAAGTTGGAACAAACTTAGATCCATCTAAAACCTTAGATTGAGACCTAAACGGAGGCTTTGGCTTAAGAGCCTTTCTCTCCACCTTTTGATTTCTTTTGTGTGGATGAATGTACACCGATTTGTCCTTTGAGGTAGAACACACAATAGGCACAAAATCGGGTACCCCAACATGATTGCAACAAATATTTTCATCATTTTTAGCAATGGGTTCAGCAATCAAACACTTGGCATGCATCTTAAGAGATTCATTTTCACATTTTAGCTCATCAACAAGTTTTTTAGACAAAACAAGTTTAGCATCCAAGTCCATATTCAAACATTCAAACTCTTTTAGTTTTTCAAGAGAATTTTCAACAAGCTTCTTATACTTTTCAACCAATTTATTGGATTCATTGAGCTTAGCAATCAAATCATCATTTTCACACATAAACTTGCTCAAATTCTCTTGAACCTTCTTAGCCTTTTTCTTCAAGAGTTTGACATTTGGAATATTAACAACAACACTAAAAGATTCATGTAACATGTCATCACAATTTTGAGGATTAACACTCATAGAGGCATTTTCACAAACACACGGCATGTTACAATCAACAACATCTATAGAAGCATACAAAACACCATCCATGGCAAAACACACAGAAGGGTCAAGGATCACACTTAGGTAATGAAACACAAACAAGTGTACCCGCTCTGATACCAATTTAAAGTTCGGATTTGTATTAAAAACACAAGAGCTATTTAGACCCCAAATTAAAAAATTATGACTTGGTTGATTTTACTCTAACTTAAACTAAGCGTGGAAACAAGAGTAAATGAAGCGCAATCAACCGATACTACTCTAGTGCATAAACATAAACAACAAACAATAAAAGTAGAGCACAAGAGTAAGGGAAGAGAGATGTAAACACAAGATAACACCGCGATGTGTTATCGAAGAGGAAACCAAAGAACTCGGCGAAAAACCTCTCCGCCGCCCTCCAAGCGGTAAATCGATCCACTAGAGAATAAAGTTGGAGTATATGAATAACAAAAGACCCTCCAAGCCTAGTCTACCCAATGTACTTAAGCCTTCCAAGCTCCTGCTACCAACGAACTTCACGGAGTCATGTCTTCTCTAGCTTTTCGGATCCCGCAATATGCCCGATTGCATTCGCCAAACCTCACCGACTTCTTTTGGAAAATCCCTAAAGCTTCCCAATCTCCAAAACACTCTCTACACTTTGAAAAGGTGTGGGTTATATTTGGGTATAAATCTTCTCTCAAGGTATGAAAATGGGAGAGGGAAGGAGAAGAGGCTACAATGATTTCTCACTAAGGATGGGTAACTCTCTCTCTAAGAGATGGGTGTGTGTGTTGTAGAAAACTTATCTAAGGTTTTTCTCTTTGAATGGCCTCCTTACACATTTGTGGGTAATTAGGGTATATATAGTGTGGGTGAAGGGTAAGAAAGTCACACTTAAAAAACCCTCCAGCAGAGAGTTTCGCGGGTATCTCGCAAGAAGGCCTTACCCGCGAGACACTCGCGAAATCCTCCAGGCTGGCACGACGTTTCAACTTCTAGCATGTGCTTCTCATGTGGCTCTTTCGCGGGTTAGCTTCTAGTGAACTTCTCGCGAGCTAGTCGCGAAATGCACTGATCTTCAATTAAGCTTGAGTCTTCACCAACTTAACACTTAACCCAATACAATACAATCCCACAAAAATACAATGAAACAAATTAAAGCAATTACAACACTTTTGTCATGGAATAAAGCCAACATTAAACATAGTCGTAAATCACAACTTTATAAAATCAATTTTTAATTTGAGAAAAATTCAGATCTGCATCTAAGAAAGATGCAGATCCGTTTTTGTTTGAAGAAAAAAATTCAGATCTATATCTAAGAAAGATGCAGATCCATTTTTTATTGAGAAAAATTCAGATCTACATCTAAAAAAGATGCAGATCTGTTTTTTGATTAAGAAAAATTCAGATCTATATCTAAGAAAGATGCAAATCTGTTTTTAATAATAAAAAATTGGTTATATGCAGATTATTGAAATTAAGAAAGAGATCATAACAACTATATATAAAAAATCAAGATAATGCTTTAAAAAACACAATGATTAACAATTCATGTTATGGATAAAGAAAAGCATGCATCATCATAAAAGAGAAAGATATAAAGAAAAGGAAAATAGAGATTGAAAACAACCTCTAGCATGAAGCACTTCTTGCTCTTGAGAGGATATTTTAGGGTTCAAAGGAATTTATTTAATTATCTTTGAAACCTAAAAACCCTAATTTTAAAGATGGGATCAACAAATATGAGCAATTGGAGAGTCTAAAAGAGTGTGCCTCTCAAAGCGTAAAAAAGTGTTTCTTTCTCTAGAGGGTGAAAAGTGTCAAGATGGGTCCCTTCTTGAGCGTAAAAAGAATCCCCCAAATTTTGAGAAGCATCCCCTATTTATAGAGGTTGGAAAAAAAAAATGTAAGGGAGAAAATCTAAAAAAAATGAGATTTGGATAAGAGGAAGCTGATTTTTCATATCAGAACTAGTTTCGTATTTTGATCATATCTCTTTACTCAAAATTCGGATTAAGCTGAAATTTTGACAGAGGAAGGAATATTCGATTCTCTACAACCTTTCAAGAAATAGCCTAGTCCAAATTTGGAGTTTTACTATGCCAAGTAGCATTTGGAGCTTTGGAGTTTTCCAACTCTAAGACTGTATTTGGACGAATTTTAGAGTTATTTTCATGATAAACCTCATTCCAAAGTGATAATAATGACTTTTAAAATAATTATTTTGAATATAATTATCCCAAAAGCCTAATTATCCACAGTCTTTAAATATTATCAACTTATTTGTTTTAATCCCATGCAACAAATCTCACTTTAAGAAAAATATTCCACCAATCACATAAATTCATTTAATTAATTTTAATCATTAACCAATCAAAATTAATTTCAATTATTCAGACGTGATCTGCTTCACCCCATACAATGCATGCAGACCGTGCAAACTTGATCATGCGATATCTTTCAATCTGACAGTCCAATTTGGGAACTAGACATACTGTCGCGACCGTTAGAACCTCAACATCATTTTTATGATATGCAATGAATGAATTGATGCATGTAATGCAAGAACAAATTGATGCATGTAATGCAATCATGATTTTTGGGGTACATGGATGATCATTCCAATCATCTTCCTTGATTAAATCATAGGTGCAAAATCGAGTGCCTACAAGTGATACCGTCAAAGATGATGACTCTCCATAGGTTTAGCCATGTATTGTTGTATCATGATGCAGCCCCTGGGTGAGCATATTTCATTTTCTTGTACTTTGTAGACTTTGCCCTTTAGCAGGTTAGATATGTATGTATATTGTATTGCCTCTCGGTAGGCCTGGACATGTATGTATTATATTGCCCCATAGTGGACTGTTAGGACATATATGGAACTTGTTAGAATATATGTCATGTAGAATTGGCTAATCTTTTGACAAAATGCACTTTACTTGTAATTGGGTAAATCTAGGATGGTTTAAGTCTTCAAGAAAAATATTATTCAAGTCAAGAGTTAAAGCCATGCAAATCTGTTCAAGAAACAAGTGAAGAAGTGCTGTATTTTAAAGCTCGATAGATAGTTGGACAGATTGTATCTATTAAGGTTTAAAAGGGAATTTTAGCCCGATGCTTGATAGTAGCTCGACAGATAACCTATCTATCGAGAATTACAAAATTCAGATTTCCAAATCTATTTTTGACGCATATCCAAGCTATTTGTGTAGGGTTTCTTTTCTCACAACCCTAGACATATATAAGGAATATAATAAGGGTCATCAAATTGGATGCAAGCTGATGCAACTTGATACAAAGTGATTATTCACTCAAATTGTGACCGGAGACAATTTGTCCTAGTTCATCTTTCTCTTGAAGAAGCTACTGCGTTTGTACGTCGTAAGGTTTTGTAACCAAGGAGCTTCTTGATCTTCATCATGTGGATGAACTGAAGAACTTTTCAGCCAACATCTTCCTGAAGTTGGTGTGTTAGTCACGTACTAGGATCCACGCATCGATTGGTTAGTCATGTACTTGGAGTCGTGCATTGAAAGGAGAGATTGTCACTACATTACAAGTCCAATTATGTATTAGGGTAAAGGTTCAACTGTAGGTTGGTATAAGGTACTGAGATTCCTTTACTTGTAACCGCTTGTTTTGATAATAGTGGATTCTCGGGAGTGGTGACCTTAAATTCACATGGCAGAGCTTTGCCTCGGTGCTTTTCCCCATTCATAAACAAATCACCCGATTGGTTACTTTACCTAAGGGGTCAATACATTTTTGGCCTATCAAGTGGTATTAGAGCAGGCATACTCTGATTAGGGTTAATCTTTGTTGTATGATCCATTGACCCCTGTTTGTCATGGATAAAGGACAATCATTTATTATCCCTGCTTTATTTGATGGAACTAACTATGCATATTGGAAAGTACACAAGAGAGTTTTCTTACAATCTTTAGATGAGAAGGTGTGGCAAGCTATGGAGATATGTTGGACCAAGCCAAGGGAAGCACCTGCTGATTGGGATGATGCTAAGATCAAAGCAGAAATCTTCAATAGTAGAGCATTGAATGCTTTATTCAGTGTGGTCACAAATGAGGAGTTCAAGAAGATATCCTCCATTGAAACTGCTAGTGAAGCATGGACCATCCTCCAGACAACCTATGAAGAAACTAAGACTATCAAGGATTCAAAGCTTCAAAGGCTTACCACGAGCTTTGAAGAGATTAATATGGAGTGGGATGGGTCATTTGATAAGTTCTATGCCAAGCAGAAGGACATAGTGAAGTCTACATTTAATCTTGGGTAACCCATTCCAGAACCCAAGATTGTTAGAAAGGTGATCAGATCTCTTCTAGAGAGATTCCATGCCAAGATCACCGCCATTGAGGAATCAAAGGACATTGACCAAATTCCTTTGACAGAGCTGGTTGGCAACTTGCAAATCTAAGAATTGGGTTTGTCTAGGATCGGGAAATCAAGCAAGAGTAAAAGCATAGCACTGAAGGCCAAAAACAGTGACACCGATGAGTCTTCTGATGATGAAGATTCTAAGATGAAATCCTATATCAAGAGGCAGTTCAAAAATTTTATGAAGAATGCCAATGCGAAAGGATTTGACAAGGACCGAAAGCAATCTAGTTCTTCACAGTTCAAGAGCCAAGATAAAGGGAAGAAGAATGCTAAGGATGGTGGTCAGTACATTGTTCCCTTCGGACCAAAGTGCTTCGGATGTCAAGGTTTTGGAAACATGAATGCCTAACTTATCTCAAGACCATTGGGAAAAGCAAAGCCCTTGCTGCTACCTTGAGTGACAGCAAGCCTGAGGATGATTCAGATAATGATGACGAGGGAATCTTGAATGCTTTCACTGTCACAGCGAATCCTACTAAGGGGATTGTTGATGAGGTAGACGAAGAAGAGGACTTGGTGTAGTCTAAGTTTAAGAAGATGGATGAGCAGGATGACATCCATACAGCTTATGCAAAACTATACAAGGTCTCCAAAAAGTATGAGAAATTGTATAGGCTGGCCACCAAGAAGCTGAGTGATGTGGAACTTAATTGAAAAGAGATCTCCATGAAATTTGATGAAGCTAATCAGACCATTGGAGCACTGCGGTTTGAGAACAATTTTTTAGCTGAAAAGACCAAGAAACTTGAAGTGGAGCTATTTCAAATTAGAGCTCAATTGGAGAGGACTTCTAGTGCAAAGCTTGATGAGATGCTTAGCTTTCAAAAATCTGCTTCTGATAGAACCGGCATAGGGTATGATTTCTCTTCTCCTAATATTTCTTCTTCTAGTACTATTGTATTTGTTTCACCTGCTAATATTGTTGATTTTGAGAAAAATGATGTTAAAACTACTTTAGCTAGTAAGAACATAAACAAGGGTAAATTTATCTTAGGACCACCCCCTAAGCTTGAAAAGAAAAAGACTAAAAACCCTAGGACTAAGAAGGGTAATAACCTAAAAGTCTAAACAAAAGAAGCAGTATCTCTGTCATTACTATGGAGCTACAGGACATACTCGACCAAATTGCTACAAGTGGTTAGCCACTCAACAAAGCAATAGTATGATCTCATCTAGAAACTCCCATCCTCTTTTGCTCCTCTTGGAGATTTTCTTAAGGCCCTCATGTTTTTTTCGAACTTGAACAATTTCAATTCTTCCCTCTCACCGCCGAATCAAGGGTTCGCCAAACGGAAAGGTTCTTCCAAGGTGTGGAAGGAAAAAGGCTCAAAGTGATTTAGTTACTTTTTACTCTCTCCCTCTCTTTTTGCTTATGCATTACTTGTGTGTTTTGCTTTCTTGTTTTTCAGTCAGTCTAGTTTATGCTATGCTTTGTTTTAACATGTGTTTGTTTGTTTGTTTTTATTTTTTTCCTTATTTTGTTTTTCATAAAAAAATTGAAAAATTAAAAAAAAAAATACAAAAACAGTGTGTCCTTTGTGTACATTGGTACTTGTGTACCTTGGATGGCCATTGAAACAAAATTTTCTAAACTTTGTATCTTTTGTAGCTTAGATGAGCATCTCAATGCACAACTAAGCAAGTGAGCTTTGTGGCTCATGTTTGTGATGAGTAAGATTAAGTAATCTCTTGTACTTAACACTCATATCACTCTTTTAGACGGAAATGACAAAAACATCCAAAGACAAGGGCATAAATAACCATCTCACCACTAAAGCCCGTCAATCATGTATAACATTTGTATGCTTCGGCATAGCAAAATTCTGGTGTTTAAAGCTTAACATAATTAGGTATTTCTTCTCTCTATATATGCTCATGCATGATATGCTCAAATAAAAAATATGCAAAGAAAATCAAAAGAAAAAATAATCAAAATGCTTTTAAATATGGTTGCAAGCGTGTACCTCGAAGGTGATAGTCCCCATCAAGTAGTTATGATTGTGTGTGAGTTAAATTGATTTTCTCATATCTCAAATCATCATAACATGAGACACCTATGTAATCTTGTGACGTTTTCACACACAACACGCAAAATTCTTTGCTTCTTTTGATACATGTGCAAATACAATGTGATTTGTCCATCACAAGGAATACATGTGTTAATGTATGCTCACTAAATTGTCTTGACTTGTTTTTGAAATATAAAATTGGTCAGACTTGTTTAGTGTGTGTGTGTGTGGATCTTAAATGCTTTACATTTTTCTTGTTTAAAGGTGTTTTTGAAAGCTTAAAATGTTTTTTGGATCTTTGTTTGAGTAGCTTGCTTGATTGCATTCATTTTTGTGTTTTTCTCCTCTTTGAAAAATCTGATTTTATCAAGCTCGACAGCTTCTCGACAGATCTTGAAAGCTAGCTAGCTATCTATCGAGACTCTTGGACTTCTTTTTCTCAACAGATCTTAATGCATCTTCGATCCATCGAAGCTTTTTGGAATTTGTCTCGATAGCTTCTCGACAGATTCTCGATCCATTGAGAAAGTTTCTGTCCAGTCGATAGATTCTCGATAGCTTTTCGATCCATCGAGGTATTTTGCTGTCAACAGATTCTCGACAGCACCTCGACAAAATCTCGATAGATCCTCGATCCACCGAGACGCATTTTCCTTATATAGATCCAACGTAAAATCAGATTCATTTTTCTTCAATTTCTCTCGACGAAAACCTTCTTGTTCTCTCTCAAACACTCTTCCCTCAACCCTTTCATCTTCCCCACTTGGATTTAGGCCTAATCCTTGCTTTTTCCCTCTGGTAAGCTTCTCTAATCTCTCATTCTTCATGCATTTTACGCATTTAGACCTAGCTTTTGGGTTTTTGAGTTTTTTTTTTTTTTTTTGGTTTTTGAAAATTGATGAGCTTTTCATAAATTTTTGGGTTAGGTTTTGCTTATATGATGTTATATGCTCATGCATTGCATTACATTTGCATTTTCACAATGTTTCATGCATTATAAATGTGTGTTTCTATGTTAGAACCTTGTGTGCTGGTAGGACTGGATTGGCTGAGCCCATGATATTTTTTTGTTGCACATCACATGATCATGCATTGTTCATGCAAAAGTACCTTTTCATTTCCTTCTTTTTGGTACTATATGTTGATGGTGCTTTTCTGCTTGTCTCCCTCTCTCTCTCTCTCTCTCTCTCTCTCTCTCAGATAGTCTGCACATGGCACCCAAGCGCAAAACTACTCTATCCCGAAACCCTCTTTGTTCTGTGGCATCATCTTCTGATTCTACACCTCTACATGTCAGGTTCCGTGATGAGAAGGCTCGTAAAAACTTCCTGGAGAACTTCTTCAAACGTGGCATTCATTCAGAAAGCCACATGATTCTATCAAATTTTTCCGATACTACTCTACCGACTGTCATTCATAAACGGGGTTGGGAATCTCTATATGAGATACCCGTGAGTTGTCCCATCGTGATCATACAAGAGTTCTACTCCAATATGCTCGGTTTTGATTATTCTGTACCTCAGTTTGTTACTCTTGTACGATGTACACATATAGTATTTACTCTAGAGCTTATCCCCGAAGTGCTACACGTTCCGAGGGAATCACATACTGATTACCCCGGATGTCCTCGTCTAAAGACTATGTATAAAAAAGAACTTCTGTCTCTCTTTTGTGAGACACCTTCATCATAGGGTGACTCAAAACACCTCATACTCGGGCTTTGCAAAAGGTCCAAGGTTCCTAAATATGGTGATGACATTTGTTCTCTATCCCTTGTCTCACTATCATTCTATTACTAAACCTTGTGTTTGCGTTTTGTTGTCCCTCATTGAGGATCTTACTATTGACTTTCCCTCGAATTTCATTCTCTCCCTTATAGATGTTTATAAGGATACAGTGACCCGTGATAAGCTTATCTTTCCTTTTACTATCACGAGGATCATTCGCCACTCCTTTGTCTCTTATCTCGAGTCTGTTCACTTATTCTTCATAGGTGCCCTGAGCGTGGCATCTATTCGACGGAGCGAGGCCCAGCTTCAACCAAAGCAGCCACGAATCGAGACGACGACTTCTCTAGCCTCCTTCACTCCATCCATCTCCGCTCCTTCTTCTTTAGTGGGTGGTGTGACTCTTGAGGCAATCATGGCACAGCTTCAGTGCGTGGATGCTCACCTTAACACTCTCTCTAATGAGATGAGTCAGGTGACCACCCATGTGGGTCGTATTGCACGACGTCAGGCTCGCCTTGGTGGCTTCGTTGCTTCTCCCTCTCCATCTCCACTAGCTTCAGAGGATGGGGACGATGATGATGGCTCCGGTGATGATGATGATGAGGATAAGGATGCTAGCTCTTCAAGTGATGAGGAGATGACTACTTCTCGGTGACTTGCCCTTTGTCATTCGTGACAAAAAGGGGGAGTAGTTTTGAGTATGAGAGTAGTCATGTACTTAGGGAGAGAGTTAGCATAGGATTTTTTTGTTATGGGAAGTGTTTTTTTTTTTAGGATGTAGTGAGGACTTATGTATATTTTCTTTTCTTTCTCTTTTAGATACATTATCTTTTTGTACATCGGTCTTGTAACCACTTAGTGCTAGCAAACACTGTGATGCGAACCTCAATCGACACACTTTGAGACCCAACAAACAATATTGGAATATTTGCCCAAGAAAACTAAAATTCAGATTTTTGATAGAAACCCTGACCCAACGTTTATAATCGAAACGCGGACCAAAGGTATAAGTTGACCTTGACCCAATGATTATAAAGAATCATGAACCGAAGGTATAAAGTTTGAACGCCACAAGGAAGAATCCCTAATAAGTTCACAGTTCTTGAAGAATCAAAAGAAGAGCAAAGACTCACCTTTTCTGATTTTTATTCAATAATATAATGAAAAACGTTTACAGACTTCAAGGCCTATTTAAGGGCTCCATAAAACTTGACAGACAAGAAAATATATTCTAAAATAACTCCTAATTGATACCTTACCATATCAGGAATCAAATTTGACCTAAAAAGCATTAAATTCACCTAAAAACAAGGAAATAAATCACCTAAACCTAAAATAACGTTTTTACATAAAAATACCAAAAATAATAAATTATAATAAATAAACAGTAAATTGTGTCCTACATCAGACCCCTCCACTTAAAACAAACTCGTCCTTGAGTTCATCTTTGAAATCTGAAATCTTCCGCTCCAAATAAACAAATACTTCGAATGCTTTAATGACTTGATCCAATTATGAAACTTGAATCCTTCATAAAGTGTAGCACAAAATTTCTTCTCATCTACTTTCAATTTATTTGCAACATCAATCAACAAAGGGTTGATAATAAAGCTAAAATTTTCTACTCCAAGAAAATCAACATATTGTATAGTCATCTTCAACAAATAAACTGAGACTTGAGGATTGTGAGTTGTGGACTCATCCTCATATTTGACATCAATTGAATCTTCCACAATTTTCTCAATAATTACCATCTCTTCTTCTTCTTTTTTCGTTGTTTTTTTTTCTCTTTTTTTTCACTTTTTTTTGGATGATAACAGAAAACAAAAGATAAAGGGATAGAAAACTGATTTTAGAACCTGTGCTCTGATACCAAATGATGCGAACCTCAATCGACACGCTTTGAGACCCAACAAACAATATTGGAATATTTGCCCAAGAAAGATAAAATTCAGATTTTTTATAGAAACCCTGACCCAACGTTTATAATCGAAACGCGAACCAAAGGTATAAGTTGACCTTGACCCAATGATTATAAAGAATCACGAACCAAAGGTATAAAGTTTGAACGCCACAAGGAAGAATCCCTGATAAGTTCACAGTTCTTGAAGAACCAAAAGAAAAGCAAAGCCTTACCTTTTCTGATTTTTATTCAATAATATAATGAAAAACGTTTACAAACTTCAGGGCCTATTTAAGGGCTCCATAAAACTTGACAGACAAGAAAATATATTCTAAAATAACTCCTAATTGGTACCTTACCATATCATGAATCAAATTTGACCTAAAAAGCATTAAATTCGCCTAAAAACAAGGAAATAAATCACCTAAACCTAAAATAACGTTTTTACATAAAAATACCAAAAATAATAAATTACAATAAATAAACATTAAATTGTGTCCTACATCACACTATATTTATCTTTGATATATATATATATATATATGATGTTGTTATCATTTTCACATATCTCTCCATGTGTTGTTTCTTTTCTCTCTTTATACACATGTTTCTTATGTATGCAATCTTTTATTTCTGTTTCACACTAAGATGCCTTGATGAGTTTTGTTTAAAGTGTTTTAGAAATACAGGTTGTCAAAATCTATCATGCCATGAACTCTCTTCTTGCAAAGTTTTTCAAGAGTTTGTGTTAGGATTAGATTTTATTGTATTCAACAAGTGAGAATGAGTCGAGTGATTTATAACTTCTCTCATATTTCATTTGTTTGTTGTGGTTTTGTCACGGATTGCCAAAAGGGGAGATTGTTAAGACATGTGTCGAACTTGTTAGAACATATATCATGTAGAATTATCTAATCCTTTGACAAAATGCACTTTACTTGTAATTGGGTAGATCTATGATGGTTTAAGTCTTCAAGCAACATATTGTTCAAGTCAAGAGTTAAAAATATGCAAATCTGTTCAAGAAACAAGTGAAGAAGTATTGTATTTTAAAGCTCGACAGATTATATCTATTGAGGTTTAAGAGGGAATTTCAGCCCAATGCTCAACAGTAACTCGACAAATAACCTATCTATCGAGAATTACAAATTTCAAATTTCTAGATCTATTTTTCATTCATATCCAAGCTATTTGTGTAGGGTTTCTTTTCTCACAACCCTAGACATATATAAGGATTATATTAAAGGCTGTCACACTGGATGCAAGTTGATGCCACTTGATGTAAAGTGATTATTCACTCAATTGTGACCAGAGACAATTTGCCCTAGTTCATCTTTCTCTTAAAGAAGCTACTGCATTTGTACACCGTAGGGTTTTGTAACCAATGAGCTTCTTGATCTTCATTGTGTGGATGAACTAAAGAACTTTGTAACCAAAATCTTTCTCAAGTTGGTGTGTTAGTCACGTACTGGGATTCGTGCAAAGGAGTAAGCTGCGTACTGGGATCCGCGCATCGATTGGTTAGTCACGTACTTGGAGCCATGTATTGAAAGGAGAGATTGTCAAACATTACAAGTCCAATTATGTATTGGGGTAAGGGTTCAACAGTAGCTTGGTATAAGGTATTGTGATTCCTTTACTTGTAACCGCTTGTTTTGATAATAGTGGATTCTCGGGCCTTGAATTCACCCGGTGGGGTTTTGCCTCGATGGTTTTCCCCATTCGTAAACAAATCACCCATGTCAAATTTAATTTCTGCTACATTTAGTTATTTGGTGATTTGTTTGTGCTACCACGTGTATTGCATGTTAAATTGACTTAAGTAATTCACTTGGCTAATTAATTGGTTCATTTACTCAAGGGGTCAATACGTTCTTGGCCTATCATGGGCCTAGATGTATGTGTGTATGGACATTGCCACTTGGTAGGCCCTATATGTATATTTTTTATATCATCTTTTGGTAGGCTTTAGATGTATGATTGAACATTTCCTCTTGGTAGGTCTTACATGTATGATTCTTGATATCACCTCTCGGTAGGCTTTGGATGTATGATTGAACATTGCCTCTTGGTAGGTCTTACACATGATTTTAGTAGTGGTTTAGCGTTAATAGGCTTATGGTACCATTGTTCTTACTTATGCATTGTCACATCTTCAATATAAAGGGGCGGTTTCGTACTGGCTTATATTGTGCATCCATTTGTGTTCCACAGTATTTCCATGGGTTTATTGACAAATTAGAGAGTGATCAACCTGCTGAGGGGGAGGATAAAGAATGGAAGACCGCATAAATAAACTACCCCAGTGTAGGTTTTATGCAGTTCTTGACATGAGAGGAAATGTTCCTGGCGGGACGAACTCGTTCTTGAGCATATCAACTAGCAAAAATGGATGGAACCGCACAAAATAAACTGCCCCAGTGTAGGATTTTGAGTGGTTCTAGACCAATTAACCAACTTAAAATGGTTTTGAGCTCATACTAGATGATTAAACCATGATGGATTCTTTGTCAACCCTAATGATGATTGTGGATTCCTTGGGTGGGATTTTTCTCAGACTTGCCATGGGGTGGAATGCACTGATTATCTCAACTATCGTCTGAACCGGCCGGTGCTTCAAAAAGAGGTTCCCTTGAGGAACTTTGCATGGGAAATGACTTTTGCTACCTTCATACCATGTCGGATGGGTTGTCATAAAGATCGAGAATGGCCTTGGCACCATCCCATTATACGCCTTGGTAACCAGGCTGAACTGACCCCTAAACTGAGCGAACCGAGCTTCGAAAATAAGGTTCAAGATATTCCGGAATGTTGGACGAGATGCGCAAAGATAAACTGCCTAGTGTAGGCTTTGTACAGTCTCAGTTGTGCCAAAAAAATCTCTTGGCAGTCTGGTTTACTGCTAAACTAACTGCACACCACTGTTTGTGCAAAAACCGAGGGAATCTTCACTCCAAAGATGTCTAAAACCCTCCATCCTCTGGATTTAAGCTTAGAATCCATGTGGGGTTATGCCTAGGCTGAAAAGCCCTGGCACATGTTCTCAGGTGTAGTGGCCACTGTATGTGCGCCACTTGGGATCGACAACCACACCATGTGCACCACCTCGAGATCGGTATCGATTCTATCTAGACCTTCCACACTCTACTTCTGCGATTTTCTGGGTCTTCTCCTACGGTTTTTCTTTACAGAAAACATTTTGAAACTCCATTTTTTCACAATTTTTTGCATTGATCTGCATCAAAACACTAAATTCTTCCAAATCTGACTTATGATACCGTGGTGGAGCTTGAGCGGGAGACTTTCCATGAGAGGGAGCTCAAGAAATGGTGGAGTTCCTTTCTTGCAAGGATCAAGCCTACATCAAACGGTTTCTTGGAGATGCCACCTCAGTTTTTCACACTCCTCTTGATTGGAACCTACTAGAGGCCATTGCTACTTGTTGGGATCTACTTTGAGGTGTATTACCATCGAAGAGGTAGACTTGTTGCCTACTCTGGAGGAGTAAAATCGCTTCCTTACTCTGTCTACTCCTGTGAGTTGGGTTGCTTAGGGTAGCATGCCCTTTGATTTTCTGTTTGATTGGCTCAGATTCGCCGAGTGCCCTGCCTCTTACTAGATGGGTTTCATGGACCTGAAGGAGGATTGGGTGTCCTATAGGCGACAAGTCTTCATGGTGGCTTTTTTTGGCACAGTGTTATTCCCTTCTCAGTTAGGTTCCATTCCCGCTCTTCTCTCTAAGACTATTCGATCGCTTTCTTATGTCGTGAGACGGGTAGTGGCAGGCTCGATTGTTGTGTACATCTGCTACTCTTGTGGTTCTATAGTCATCTAAGTATGATAGCTAAGGCACAACCTGTGGCATTTCTAAGGAGGAACAGGGTTAAGCTCACTGTAGCTCTTGATCTTCCTTTTACTAGGGATACTGATGGTTGGTTACGATATTTGTTTGGCTTAAGTCCCGTTGACTGGACCTGGAGAGTCAAGTGGAGAGTGACTAGGTGGCAAGGTTGGACCTATTTTGTTGGTTTGCTTGGCAACCTTTTGGTGGGCATCTGGGGTTGAATAGGGTACTTCCCAGGTATTACCATGAGGCAATTTGGGAGCAATCACCATGTCCCTCGACCCAATGATCTTGCTATCGTCACTTGTGAGTATGGGCTTATGGATATTGATGTGGCTGTGATAGAGTATGCTTTTGGCTTCTGGAAGGAGCGCAAGTCAATCATTGACTTTCCTACTTGTCTTAGGGACGACCATGAGTGGTCCACTACTAAGTTTAGGGGGTGGAGAGCTAGTAGGGATCCATGCTTCCTTATTGATTTGTCGATGCCGAATTCTCTTGATCCTCAACTTCCTACTAATATAGCGAGGGATTACACTCTAGAGTTTGAGATTAAGGTCGAGAGCATCCTAAACCTAAGGGAGTGCCTGATAGTGGCCATCAGAGATAGGGATTGCTGCAAGGAGATTGCTAATTCCCTTTTAGAGGATCCTGATGAGATGAGTAGGACATATGAGGGTGAGCTTGCTACCCTTAGAACAAAGCTTGAGCGGAGGAATATGGCTCTTTCAGGCACAGAGGTGAAGTGTGTTCTGCTAAGATCTTGAGTTGTGAGTTTGGAGAGTGAGCTGGTGTTGGAAAAACTGGTTTTGTATCTCATACAAAACACATAGCGGAAGCAACAAATAAGGATCTATTTCATTCATGATTGACAACATGCACTATGTAAATTTCAGAATTCAAGAACAAGATAGCGTACCTTGGTGTGTAGAAATTCAAAAAAAAGATTAGAAGTACTTGGGAACACTTTTAATCTTCACTCCAATTCTATTTTATGCCCAAGATGTATGGTCTCTCAATCAGTTTTTCAAGGGAGAATGCTAGAGTGTCTCACTCTCACATACACACCATTTCACAATGATGTCTCTCTCTAATTCTTTTTCTTAATAAAAAAATTATGTATGTTTCTCCCTTTATAACTAATTGATTATCTAATTGGGCTAGCCTATTGGGCCTTTCCAATTGGGCTTTAGTGTGTGGCTTGGAGTGGGACCAAAAGGAACCAATAAGACACTAGCTCCAATGGGCCTTGGGCTTTTCTATCAATTCTTGACAAGTCCAAAGTTACCATTAATTATATTCAATACCACTATATAAATATAATTGCACTCTAGGCCTTATTAGAGCGTCCGTAGCAGACGTTGTAAATGTGCCAAATGCCAAATATTTGGCACATTTGGCACACCAAACACAAAAACGGAAAATTATCGGATGTGTCAAATGTGCCATATTTATGCCACAGTGAACAATACTGTTGCATTTTTACCACGGTACGAACAGATATTGCAAATGGTTTATTATTTTTTTATTCAAATTTTCTCTCTCCTCTCACTTTTTAATTGATTTTTTTCTCTCTCCTCATAATCTGTCACTCACTCTCTCTCTCCCAACCGGTCTCTCTCTCCCTCTTCAAATCAGATTCCCAGCTCTTCAGAACAAACCCAAAAATCTTCCCTGCTAATCTCGGTCTTGATCTCTGCCAATCTCAGTCTTGATCTCGCCGATCTCGGTCTCGATCCCTGCCGATCCCAATCTCGATCTCGCCTTTGTCAGCTCCTCCCTGTCGATCTCGATCTCGATCTCACCACCTCACTTTCCAGTCCTCGCCACCGATCTCGCCGCTCCATTCTCCACAGCTCGCCGCCGATCTCGCCGCCTCATGCTCCAGTCTTGAGTTTGGGTTTGCTTGAGTTTTTTTTTTCCCCTCTTTTTTTGAGGTTTTTGGATTTGGAATTTGCTGGTGTTGTTGTTGTTGATGTTGTTGGTTTATTGGTGTTGTTGGTGTTGGTTTGTTGGTGTTGTTGCTGTTGTTGATCGGCATTGTAGTTGTTGTCGTTGATGATAATAGGTAGAAATAATATATTATTTTATTGTGTAGTAAATATTAATTTAATGTATAGAATTGAATTTTACAACATCTGATAAATGGGATATTGTAAAATGATGTGGTAAAATAATAAAGTAGGGTTTTGGTATTGCAAAATAGCATTTTTTTTTTTGGCAACAGTTGCTGTGGATGCTCTTAATAAATTATATCCCAAGACTTTATTGTACATACAACTCCTTCATAAAATATTCGTAGTAATACAAAGTCATAAATATAGACTACCACTTTGAAAATTACTACATCTTAATCCTTGAGTACCCGGTTTAATCCTTTAATTTATTCATCATATATTTATGAAATCTAATTTCATAAATATATACTTTAGTAACTCTTTACTAAAGTGGTTAGACCTAACACTCTGAATAACCAAACTCATTAAACTTATCTTAAGGGAATATTTTATATCTCCGTTAAGAGATTATGAATTCCATCTTGAGAATATATGTTCCATCAACACTAAATGTGGCTGCCCAACATACTGAGGTTTTGACCGTTACTTTAGATCTCACTCCTAATATATCAAAGCAACCTACACCTCATGATCAGGTCCATTATTCTCTCAGGATTAAGAGTTCATGCAAATGGATGTTGTGAGATTTATTATTCATTTGACAGTCGTTAGGAGAATAATAAATCTCACAGCGGTCCAGTTCAATATGTCTTAACTCTTAAAACATATCAACATATCAACTAAAAGTCTCCACTTCCATGATCAAGACAAATCATCTTAGTTGATACGTTATAGTCTTCGCAGATGAAATGCCCAATTTCATCACCGACTACGAACTATAAATTCTGAGTTTACAAAGAACTTGTGGCTTATATCTTTTGTGACTAAATCACATACTATGCATCTCATGGACTATATGATAATGTCCCAATATTCATGTTACCATTATTTTACATAATGTCATACATAATATCATACATAGCATCATACAATAGGATTTAAGGGCACTAATCCTAATAGCTGGTAGATCTTACCTAGAGATTTACTATCTTAGGTTAGACGAGAGATGAGGAGAGGGCCATAGTGGAGGCCAGTCGGGCCAAGGCTAGCAGCAGGGCCAATGATTTTGCACTGAGGCTATTGGAGGCTAGATCTTTCATCCATTCCACCTTGAGCTTGGAGTATGGGTCGGTTGATGAGCCTAGTGAGAAAGAATTAGCTTTTTGTCACCTTCAGGCTGAGTTGGCCAAGAAGGAGGAGGCACTGAGAGTTGCTACTGTTGTGGTTGGTACCTTGCAGGCTTTGCTTGACACTGAGAGGGAGAGGTCCACCTCAAGTCCTACTTTATAGAGGGATCTTGTCCATCTTCACCATTATAGGTAGACTTAGAGAGGTTGCCAAAGATCTGGGCTTTAATGTAGCAGGGTTGCTTTGTACCCATCCTTCGAATGATTTGATTCTCCACACCGGTTTTGGGATGCTGTGCAGGGCGGTGTTAGACTATTTGGGCCATGTTTGACTTGCTTGTGTTCTTTACTACTTCTTTTTATTTTTGCACATGAGCTATGTAGTTAGTATTCCACCATGTATGGAAAGGTCTTTCGTAAATTGCTAGGCAATTATATAAGCCCTTCTTCTTTTTGGAGTTTTTAATGCATAGTCTAGTTTGTTAGGCATGTTTAAAAACTGAGAGATGGTGGAGATAGATGTTTATGTACATATTGATCATCAGGATATATCAATAAGATGAGTTTCATGTTTTTTGGTATCAGAATGATAGATGCAAGAAAGGATTAAAGAGGCACAAAATAGGCATGTTTAATGAATATGTGTGCAAATGCTTTGAAACTGCAAGATCATACAAATAAAGGTGGTAAATGTAAGTCTATGCATATCAATATCTTAGGTTCCAAAGGATACGAGCACAACCCTCATGTTTAGTTGCCACCGTTGAGTTTGGAACCCTGAGCAGACTACCGATGATAAGCCGGAGGAAGGTGAGGATGACGTCAAGTCATTATGCCCCTTATGCCCTAGGCGACACATGTGCTACAATGGCCGGGACAAAGGGTTACGACCCCACAAGGGTTAGCTAACCCTAAAAACCCGTCCTTAGTTCGAATTTCCTACTCTAGGCAGATCTTTCCCTTTACCCATTGGGGTACATCTTCCACTAGCATGAACCATAAAATGTTTGAACAACCCGCAGAAGGCTATAAGCATTGTAGACACGGAGCAACCTTTGAGGCACCTTTATATCTTCGTCTTGGACAAGGAGTCCATCTTTCTTTCTTGATTTTGATCATAAACCTAAGCAGATTCAATTGACTGATTTTTCTTTTAAAATGTGACAGAACCAAGGTGGCTGCCTACGTACCTCTATTGGGAAGGATCAGGTCATCACGCAGTTTAACTAACATTATAATTTTGATTGCCTTAATTTTTTCCTAGACCGCCCTTTCCGATTTTCAATCTACCATTTCATTTTTTTTTATTCTTTTTTATTTTTTTATTTTTTTTTGTTCTTGTTTGTTTTATTTACATAGAAAATGGGGTGCACTAGGAGGCTCCCTCGTGTAAAGTACTGTATGACAAGATTAGAATTGGTGGGCATATTGAAGTCATGCCCATCCGTGTCGGCTGGGATCAAGGCTCCTCTGGAAAATGCCTTCTTCACCATATATAGGTCCTCATAGGTCGAGGCAAACTCTCTTTTGTGATTAGGCATGGCCTGGTTGCGCATCTTCAAGACTAGGTCGACTTCTTCAAAGACTTTGGTCTAAATTTCTTGTTGAATGCTCGCTCCATGCAGCGTTGGTATAATTGTCCATGGCACATTGCAGTCATGTGCTTTTCATCTATCATGTTCAATTGCTTATATCGGGAACGGGTCCATTCAACTTCTAATAGCTCTATTTGAGACAAAATCCTGTAAGATGGGATTTCTACCTCTGCGGGGAGGATGGCTTCCATGCCGTATACCAAAGAATACGGGCTTGTACCCGTGGAAGTACGAACAAAAGTGCGATAGGCAGACAAGGCAAATGGCAGGAACTCAAAACAATCCTTATAGGTATCCATCATCTTTAGTAAGATCTTCTTTATGTTCTTGTTGGCAGCTTCCACTGCACCATTCATTTGAGGTCAGTAAGGAACAGAATTCTCATGTTCGATCTTGAACTGTTGGCAAAGTTGCTCGATCATCTTCCCATTTAGGTTATTCCCATTATCTATATGAGCTCTCCCGGTACGCTATAACGCCAAATTGAAGTTCTATTTCAAGAATCGGGCCACCACAGCCTGGGTGACACTTCTATAGGAAGCGGCTTCTACCCACTTTATGAAGTAGTCAATGGCTACTAAGATATACTCATGACCATTGGAGGCTTTCAGAATCATGGGCCTAATGACATCCATACCCCAAGCTGAAAAGGACCATGGTGTTACTAGAAAGTGCAGGGGCTAGGGAGGAACATTCTTCCTATTTTGGTAGACTTGGCAATGGTAGTACGCTCTCATATGTTGGATGTAGTCGCTTTCCATGGTGAGCCAATAATAGCCAGTTCTCATAATCTTTCGGGCCAACAGGGGTCCACTGGCATAAGCTCCAAGCAAACCTTCATGCATCTCTTCCATCAAATGGTTAGCCTTGGGGGCATCCATGCATCGAAGCAAAGTTGTATCGTGGTTCCTCTTGTACAAGACTTCCCTACTCAAAAAGAATTGGCACGCCATGCGCCTGATAAACTTCTTTTCACTGCTCATGGCTGTGGACGGGAATTTACCAATCTTGATATAAGCCTTGATATCATGGTACCATGGCTTTTCATTGATCTCGGCTTCAACATTCATGCATTCTTTGATGTTCATGTAATAGGCTAGTGCGTCGCGGACCTCTATGTGCAACTGCCAACTTGACCGTGCTAGCTTAGGTAGCTAAAGCATTTGCAAACTAATTGTGTGCTTGAGGCAAATAAGCAAAGGTGATATCTCGGAACTTTGGGATCAAGAGGTTGACACATTTTTGATACAGAATCAACTTAGTGTCTCATGCTTGCCACTTTCCTTCTATTTAGGAGATGAACAATAGGGAATCTCTAAAGAGGCTTAAATCATGTGCACCGAACTCTAAGGCAACTTGCAGGCCCACTATACATGCCTTGAACTTTGTGATGTTGTTGGTGCAATTGAAATTCAGCTTGACTAAAACAGGGATTTACTGACCCTTCGGAGATACTAAGATTGCTCCCACTCCATTTCCTATGGAATTTGCAGCTCCGTTGAAATAAAGCTTCCAACGCCATGGTTCCACACCGCATGGTTCTAGCTCTAGTTCCATGACATCCTCATCCGGAAAGAAGGATTCTGAGAATTCTGGATCGTTCAATGGCTGGTTTGCCAGGTAGTCTGCTATGGCTTGGCCCTTGATAGCCTTTCTCACTACAAATACAATGTCAAACTCTGAGAGCAACGTTTGCCAATGGGAGATCTTTCCTGTGAGAGTTGACTTTTCGAAGATGTACTTGATAGGATCCATGCGGGAAATTAACCATGTGGTGAAGTAGAGCATGTACTACTGCAACTTGCGTGAGGCCCATGTTAGGGTGCAACATGTCTTCTCAATGGCAATGTAGTTGATCTCACAACTGGTGAACTTCTTACTCAAGTAGTAAATCACCTTTTCATTCTGATCGGGTTCAGTCAGATGGTTTAACATGCAACCCATGGATGTCTCTTGCATCGCTAGATAGAGAATTAATGGATGTCCTAGTGTCGGGGGAACCAGAACAGGAGAGTTCAACAAGTACTGCTTTATCTTGTCAAAGGTCGCATGGCACACATCTATCCATTCTATCTTCGTGTCCTTCATCAAGAGCTTGAATAAGGGATCACATGTGGCGGTCAACTATGCCATGAAGCGAGCTATGTAATTGATCCTTCCTAAGAAGCTTTGAACATGTTTCTCAGTTTTTGGCGCAAGTATGTCCTGGATGGCTTGGACTTTTGCTAGGACCACTTCAATCTTTTCCAAATCTATCAAATGATCTCTAGCCTTGGTTGGAGCTTTCCCAAAAAAAATTCAATGAAAAAATTGTAAAAAAAAATTAAAAAGCTTATTCTAGCTTAATTTCTAGCCAAACCGGACTGGGACAGGCTGAAAAGTAGAAAAACAATTTTTCGTTCCAGGTATCATTTCCGCCAATGTTGGTTGGAGCTTACCCGAAAAAATTCAAAAAATAGTAAATAAATTCAAAAATTAAAATAGGTTATTCTGGCTTTACTTCTAGCCAAGCTGGACTGGGAAAGGCAAAAAAGGTGAAAAAATATTTTTCGTTCCAGGCACCATTTCCACCAACCTCGGTTGGAGCTTTCCCGAAAAAATTCTAAAAAATAGTAAAAAAACTCCAAAGAATTAAAAAAAGTTATTTTGGCTTAGTTTCTAGCCAAACCAGACTGGGACAGGCCGAAAAGGAGAAAAAGTATTTTTCATTCCAGGTACCATTTCCACAAACCTTGGTTGGAGCTTTCTCAAAAAAATTCAAAAAAATAGTAAAAAAATTCAAATTATTAAAAAAGGTTATTTTGGCTTCATTTCTAGCCAAACCAGGCTGGGATTGGTCAAAAGGGAGAAAAACTATTTTTCATTTTCGGAACCATTTCCACCAACCTTAGTTGTAGCTTTCTCAAAAGTTTAAAAAAATATATTAAAAAAATTTTAAAAATTAAAAATGGTTATTCTAGCTTCATTTCTAGCCAAACCGGATTAGGACAAGAAGAAAAAGAGAAAAACATTTTTTCTTTCTAGGTACCATTTCCGCCAACCTTGGTTGGAGCTTTCCCAAAAACATTTCAAAAAAATAGTAAAAGAGTTCAAAAAAATAAAAATAAAATGTCATTCCGGCTTCATTTCTAGCCAAACCGGACTGGGAGAGGCCAAAAATGAGAAAAACAATTTTTTTGCTCCAAGTACCATTTCCGTCAACCTTAGTTGGAGCTTTCCTGAAAATATTATTGAAAAAAGTAAGAAAATTAAAATAAAAATGGTTATTTTGGCTTCATTTCTAGCCAAACCAAACTGGGACCGATTGAAAAGGTGAAAAACTATTTTTCGTTCTAGGTTTCCACAAACCTTGGTTGGAGCTTATCTGAAATATTTTTTTTTTTTTAAAAGTAAAATTTTTTTTAAAAAAAATGTCATTCTGACTACATTTCTAGCCAAACTGAACTGGGAAAGGCCAAAAAGGAGAAAACAATTTTTCGCTCCAGGTACCATTTTTGTCAACCTTAGTTGGAGCTTTCCTGAAAAAATAAAATAAAATAAGTAACAAAATTTAAAATAAAAATAAAAATAGTTATTCTGGGTTCATTTCTAGCCAAACCGGACTAGGACCGACTGAAAAGTAGAAAAAATATTTTCCATTCCATGTTTCCGTCAACCTTGGTTGGAGCTTATCCGAAAAAATTTAAAAAAAAAAAATAGAAACGTCATTCTGGCTTTAATTCTAGTCAAACTAGACTGGAACAGCCTGAAATGGAGGAAAACTATTTTTCGTTCCAAGTACCATTTCCGCCAACCTTGGTTGGAGCTTTCCCAAAAAAATTCAAAGAAAAAATAGTAAAAAAATTCAAAAAATTAAAAACGGTTATTTTGACTTAATTTCTAGCCAAACAAGATTGGGACAGGCCGAAAAGTAGAAAAACTATTTTTCGTTCCATGTACCATTTCCACGAACCTTGGTTGGAGCTTTCCCGAAAAAATTCAAAAAAAAATATTAAAAAAATTCAAAAAAAAACTAAAACGGTTATTCTAGCTTCAATTCTAGCCAAACCAAACTGGGATAGGCCAAAAGGGAGAAAAGTTATTTTTCATTTCAAGCACCATTTCTGCCAACCCTGGTTGGAGCTTTCTCGAAAAAAAATTCAAAAAATAGTAAAAAAATTCAAAAAATTAGAAAAGGTTATTCTGGCTTAATTTCTTGCCAAACCGAACTGGGACAAGCCGAAAGGAGAAAAACTATTTTTCATTCCAAGTACCATTTCTGCAAACCTTAGTTGCAGTTTTCTCAAAAAATTTAAAAAAAAAATTGAAAATTTAAAAATGGTTATTCTGGCCTCATTTCTTCCAAACCGGACTGGGAGAGGCCGAAAAGGAGAAAAAATATTTTTCGTTCTAGTACCAATTCCGCAAACCTTGGTTGGAGCCTTCCCCAAAAAATTCAAAAAAAAATAGTTAAAAAATTCAAAAAAATAAAAAATGTCATTCTAGCTTCATTTCTAGCCAAACTGGATTGGGATATGGTGAAAAGGATAAAAACTATTTTTCATTCAAGGTACCATTTCCGCCAACCTTAGTTGGAGCTTTCCCAAAAAAATTCAAAGAAATAGTACAAAAATTCAAAAAAAAAAAAAAAAAAAAAAAAAAGAGAGGTTATTTTGGCTTCATTTCTAGCCAAAAGAGACTGGGATAGGCTGAAAAGGATAAAAACTATTTTTCGTTCCAGGTACCATTTTCACCAACCATAGTTGGAGCTATCTCGAAAAAATTCAAAAAAATAGTATAAAAAATTTAAATGGTTACTCTGGCTTTATTTCTAGCCAAACAAGACTGGGACAGGCTGAAAAGGAGAAAAACTATTTTTCATTCCAGGTACCATTTCTACCAACCTTGGTTGGAGCTTTCCCGAAAAATTTAAAAAGTAGTAAAAAGGTTTTTAAAAAAAAAAAATCATTCTGGCTTCATTTCTAGCCAAACTGGACTGGAACAGGCCGAAAAGTAGAAAAACTATTTTTCATTCCAGGTACCATTTCCACCAACCTTAGTTGGAGCTTTCCTAAAGAAATTCAAAAAATTAAAAAAGCTTATTCTGCCTTCATCTCTAGCCTAACCAGACTGGGATAGGCCAAAAGGGAGAAAAACTATTTTTTGTTTTAGGTAACATTTCCGTCAACCTTAGTTGGAGCTTTCCTTAAAAAAAATTAAAAAGAAAGTAAAAATATTCAAAAAATAATAATAAAAATGGTTATTTTGGCTTCATATTTAGCCAGACTGGACTTGAACCGGCCGAAAAGGAGAAAAACTATTTTTTGTTCAAGGTTTATGCCAAGATTGGTTGGAGATTTTCCAAAAGAATTCAAAAAAATAGTTAAAAAATTCAGAAAAATAAAAAATGTCATTCTGGAGATATTTCTAGCCAAACCGGACTAGGAGAGGCCAAAAAGGAGAAAAACAATTTTCCATTCCGGGTACCATTCCCGTCAACCTTAATTGCAGCTTTTCTGAAAAAATAAAATTAAACAAATTCAAAAAAAAAAAATATATATATATATATATATATATATATATATATGGTTATTTTGGGTTCATTTGTAGCCAAACTAAACTAGGACTGACTGAAAAGGAGAAAAACTGTTTTTCGTTCCATGTTTCCGCCAACCTTGGTTGGAGCTTATCCGAAAAAATTAAAATAAAATTCAAAAAAATAGAAAACGTCATTTTGGCTTCAGTTCTGGCCAAACCAGACTGGAACAGGCCCAAAGGCGGAAAACTATTTTTCATTTCAGGTACCATTTCTGCCAATCTTGGTTAGAGCTTTCCCAAAAAAATTCAAAGAAAAAATAGTGAAAAAATTTATAAAAAAAAAAAAAAAAAGGTTATTCTAGCTTAATTTCTAGCCAAACCGGATTGGGACAGGCTGAAAAGTAGAAAAATAAATTTTCGTTCTAGGTACCTGTAAGTGCACAATTGCACCTGGACCCAAAGACAATTACGGGCTCAGGCCCAATGAGCCTTAAACAATGAAATTTGTAGAGTGTGGGCTTGAAACCTAGGTTAGAAGTACTGAGAACTTGATAACAAGCTGAAAGTTACAAACACCTGTAAATAATAAACGATAATTGCAAATAGGCCTCCTCGGACATAAGCCGAGGACTACTTCTGTATTATTTCTCTTTCTTTCTTAAAAGTTACAATTCTTCATTTCTTTTTTAATTCCAGACCGCCCTTTTTCTTTGGCGTTCATCCCCCTTAAAATACTTCTTTTCCTGATGCTTTATCCACGTATTGCTCCAACTCCCTCCCTCCTAGATATTTCTTTTCTTAGTGCCTTTGAATAGTGACCAGAAGTTTCAGTTCTACTGTTCAGGGGTCACTTCCCCATTAATGCGGCCAAGGAGGTAGGTACAGAGTCTTTAATGTGGAGGTGGAAGCCTTTGCTTTTGGTATTTTTCTAACACCAGTGTACCTCGAAGGTTCAGGGTTTCCCCCCTTTAACCAACAGTCTTTCCGGAATATTGCCTTGACCTTCATAGTGAAGTTTTGAGTTCTCCTGGGTCTATCCGAGAAGAAACTTACCCTCGGATGTGTCTTCGGACCCTTGGCGTATGGACCGATTCGCAGTACTAACAGATTCTTAGCTTAAGAGCAGGTCGGCCCTCCTTGCTACAGCCCAAAGGCCCATATGCCCACTTGGGTCCTTTTACTCCCCACAGTACCATTTTCGCAAACCTTGGGTGGAGCTTTCCGGAAAAAATTCAAAAAAAATAGTACAAAAATTCAAATAATTTAAAAAGGTTATTCTAGCTTAATTTCTACCCAAACCGGATTGGGACTAGCCGAAAAGTAGAAAAACTATTTTTCGTTCTAGGTACCATTTCCGCAAACCTTGGTTGGAGCTTCCCCGAAAAAATTCAAAAAACTAAAAAAGGTTATTTTGGCTTCATTTCTAGCCAAACGGACTAGGATAGGCTGAAAGGGAGAAAGACTATTTTTGTTTCAAGTACTATTTCCACCAACCTTGGTTGGAGCTTTCCTGAAAAAATTCAAAAAATAATAATAAAAATTTTCAAAAAATTAAAAAAGGTTATTCTAGCTTAATTTCTAGCCAAACAGGACTGGGACAGTCGAATAGGAGAAAAACTATTTTTCGTTCCAGGTACCATTTCTTCAAACCTTGGTTGGAGCTTTCCTAAAAAAATTCAAAAAAAATAGTAAAAAAATTCAAAATTTTTTTTTTAAAAAAAAGGTTATTCTGGCTGCATTTCTAGCCAAACCGGATTGGGATAGGCCGAAAGGGAGAAAAACTATTTTTTCGTTTCCGGTACCATTTCCACCAACCTTAATTGCAACTTTCTCAAAAAAAATTAAAATACTAGAAAACATTTAAAAATGGTTATTTTGTCTTCAATTCTAGCTAAACCGGACTGGGATAGGCTGAAAAGTTGAAAAATGATTTTTTGTTCTAGGTACCAATTTCGCAATCCTTGGTTGGAGTTTTCCCGAAAAAATTCAAAAAAATAGTGGAATAATTCAAAAAAAAAAAAGGTCATTCTGGCTTCATTTCTAGCCAAACCAGACTAGGATATGCTGAAAAAGATAAAAACTATTTTTCGTTACAAGTACCATTTCCGCCAACCTTAGTTGGGGCTTTCCCGAAAAAAAAAATTGTAAAAAAATTCAAAAAATAAAAAAGGTTATTCTGGCTTCATTTTTTAGCCAAACCGGACTAGAATAGGCCGAAAGAGTGAAAAACAATTTTTTGTTCTAGGTACCATTTCCGCCAAACTTAGTTGTAGCTTTCTCAAAATTTTAAAAAATTTTAAAAATTAAAAGTTGTTATTCTGCCTTAATTTCTAGCCAAACCGGACTGGGATAGGCTAAAAGGGAGAAAAACTATTTTTTGTTCCAGGTACCATTTCCACCAACCGTGATTGGAGCATTCCCGAAAAAAATCAAAAAAATAGTAAAGAAAACCTCAAAAAAGGTTATTTTGGCTTCATTTCTAGCCAAACCGGATAGGGATAGGCCAAAAGGGAGAAAAAAAATTTTTCATTTCTAGTACTGTTTCCGTCAACCTTAGTTGCAGCTTTCTCAAAATTTTAAAAAAAATTAAAAATTTTTGAAAAATTAAAAATGATTATTCTAGCTTCATTTGTAGCCAAACTGGACTGGGACAGGCCGAAAAGGAGAAAAACTAGTTTTTGTTCTAGGTAACAATTCCGCGAACCTTGGTTGGAACTTTCCCGAAAAAATTCAAAAAAATAGTGAAATAATTCTAAAAGAAAAAAAAATGTCATTCTGGTATCATTCTAGCCAAACCGGACTAGGATATGCTGAAAAGGATAAAAATTGTTTTTCATTTCGGGTACCATTTTCGCCATCCTTAGTTGGAGCTTTTCCGAAAAAATTCAAAAAAAAATCAAAAAATTCAAGAAATTCAAAAAAAAAATGTTAATATAGCTTCATTTCTAGCCAAACCGGACTGGGACAAGCCGAAAAGGAGAAAAACTATTTTTCATTCTAGGTGCCATTTCTTCCGACTGTGATTGGAGCATATCTGAAAAAATTCAAAAAAATAGAAAAAAAATCAAAAAATTAAAAATATGTCATTCTGGCTTCATTTCTAGCCAAACTGGACTAGAACAGGCCAAAAAGGCGAGAAACAATTTTTCATTCTAGGTACCATTTCTGCCAACCTTAGTTGGAGCTTTCCCAAAAAATTTTAAAAAAAAAATTGTAAAAAAATCAAAAGATTAAAAAAGGTTATTCAGTCTTCATTTCTAGCCAAACCAGTCGGGGACAGGCCGAAAATGAGAAAAACTATTTCCCAAAAAATATAGTAAAAAAAATTCAAGAAAATAAAAAATGTCATTCTGGCTTCATTTCTGGCCAAACCGGATAAGGAGAGGCCAAAAGGATGAAAAACAATTTTTCGTTCTAGGTACCATTTCCGTCAAACCTTAATTGGAGCTTTTCTGAAAAATTAAAAGAAAAGTTTATGAGAATCAACAAGCAAGAATTCATTGCATGTCCCAATTGGGCCTATTACAAGAGTAAAATTAAAAAAAATCAAAGAAACACTTAATGGGCTGATTTAGGGGGGTGGGTGGAGAGGAGAGGAGAGAATGGGCTTTGTGTGAAAAACCTTGCTTATTAAACTGGCGTGGCAAAATCTGCTCCCCAAAAAATCTACTCATATTTTTGGTTCTCCACTTCTCCATACCACCAGCCTCAACATATTATCCAACCAAAATCTCAGAATCTGGTAAGTACTTGTGGATGAGATTCTCTTGTGGATGACTGGATGTCACAGCACCAACACAGAAGATCACTACACTACTACGCTACAGCACTCATGGGCTACATGCACAACACTACTGCTACTACAACCGACCATGCAAACCTCTCTCTCACTCTCTCTCCACGCCTTGCAAATTTGGCTCAACTAAACAGGTACCACTCCAACTGAAACATACTTCTTCATGTCATTTGGGTATCAACATTGCTTAGAAATAACGTACTACTATTACTAGCTCCCCAAATTTCAAATATGCGATATTGGTGTCTGTACTGACATATAATACACACACACACACACTTTAGAATACTTTGTATTTGGTTTCAAATATTGCTTCTTCTTTTCTTTTTTGCTTCAGCAAAATTGTGTCTTATGGATTTTGAAAGAGAGAAATATAAAAGCATAATTGGGTCTATCAATTTGACAGATTTGGGTTTGTAGCGGAGTGCTTAGAAAATGGAAGAATATATAGCTCATGATTGGCTAGTATGATCATCAAATTTTTCATTGTTGGTGACAATTTAATAAAAATTTAGCATTTAAGAAGGTTGGGTGCGATCAAATCGAACTTTTTTTGGTGTCTGCTCGTTGATGGATTGATTTGCTTCTGCTTTTGTGAGCAAAATGCAAGATGACTTCTCTATCTGAACATTTGGTACTTCTTGAAAGGCTGAACCTACTATCTTTGCACACTGCTACCTCTAGATTCTCACGACCTTCACAAGTAGCCCCGGAAATTTCTGTTTTATTTTGAGAGAAAACTTCACAAATCATATTTTGGTATGTCTGGCATCAGGGTTAGATGACCATAAAATTCTGTTTATACTGCAAATTTGTTGAGCACTGGGTTTTATTCTCTTGTACAATTGATGACCATAGAATTCGGATTTTGCTGTGACCCATTATTGCATATGACGGATTCTCTTTTACAGTGTCTAGTAATGACACTGTAAAAGAGTGTGGTAAGTTACCTGCTTCAAAGGACCATTCAATCTTATGTTCCATGATTATGATACGGAATAAGTATTGTTAGCCATAAGTTGAAGGCATAAATTGGAATTATCATAATATCACCGCAGTGTCCAATAATAAATAGGAGTGGCATCTTTTGTTGCATAATTGAATTGACCTTATACAAATGAATATTTAAGGGGGGAAAATTGATTGCATTAGCAATCAGCCAATCAGATTAATTGTCATGAGAAAACATATTGGACTTGATTTCCATGCTGTTCAAACCATTGTGGAGGGTTTAGTGACTTCTTATATACTCACCATAGCGATTGATTTAGATAAACTGTTTCTCCTTTTGTTTGCTTGGTAACTTCCTAGTTTTATTTGGTGACTGCACAAATCAACTTGCTGGAAAGCTACATTCATAGGGCTCATTCTCTTAGTCAAATCTTTGTTTAAGTTTTGGTTGATCTTTCTAGGTTCCACCTAGGAGGAGACACTATTTTAGCCATATGTCTTGAGAACATAAAGCTGAGGAAGAAAGTGAGATATAGGCCTTCTGGCCTTTCTGTATGGTACAGTAGTCAGACATAAGTCCGACCTAAGCAGGAAAGTGGTACAATAACGTATTGAAAAGCAGGTTGAGAGATATGTGGAGATTTTTTTGGGGGAGAGTCCATACTGTCATCATGGGTAAGCGCCAAGGAAAAATCACTAGGAAGAAAATAATTGAAGTATCACGAATCATGGTAGTTATCTAGTTAATGTAATTATCTCTGCCTTGTTTCATCTAAAGATCTCTGGTTTATCAAATATTTTTCCTGCTCCTAATTTCTCATAAGTTCAACATTAAGATCAAGATGTCTTATTGTCTGCAGCAGTTGTCTCAGTTACAGAATCAGCCCTTTGTTGCTACAGAGTATTGGCTTCCTTGTGATAAATTTTAATGTGTACTAAAAGTATATAATTAACTGCTTAGCATTTGATACCTTCACATTGCTTGGAAACTTTGATTCTTCACTCCAAATTCACATATTTTCTGTTAGATAGTGCAGTTAGATAGTTGTTCGCTTAGCTGGTTTGAGGTCAGTTTCAGGAAAAAAAAAACTGTAAATCTTTTAATGCTTGGCCTATTTACGGTCAGAAATACATCATAACTTATAATAATAATGTATCTATATTCACATGTATTGATGGTGACATTCACAGTCTTATAATCTTTGAACTTCCCAGGAACCATATGTCCACAAAGAGGACCAATTACATTCAATGTCAACTTCAGTAGATTCGCAAACTAAATCCAACTGCCCTGTTTGTTTGGGCAACCTCGGTTGCCCAACAGTGCGTTCAAGAACAAAATTGATGAGTATTTTGATAGAAAAGGGGAAGCCTCAAGAAGCCCATTCCATTTTCAACAGTATTACAGAAGAAGGACACAGACCAACTCTTATAACGTATACAACTCTTGTAGCTGCCTTGACCCTTCAAAAGCATTTCATGTCCATTCCTTTACTCATATCTAAAGTGGAAGAGAATGGACTGAAGCCAGATTCAATATTGTTTAATGCCATGATCAATGCTTTCTGTGAAGCTGGAAATGTTAAGGAAGCAATGAAAATTTTGCACAGGATGAAGCAGAGTGGATGTAAGCCCACAACCAGCACTTTCAACGCCCTAATTAAGGGGTATGGAATTGTTGGTAAGCCAGAAGAATCTCTGAAACTGCTAGAGCTAATGTTGGAGGAAGAAATGAAACCAAATGACAGGACATTTAATATTCTTGTTAGAGCCTGGTGTAATAAGAAGAACATTACGGAAGCATGGAATGTGGTATATAGGATGGTGGCATCTGGTGTGCAACCCGATGTTGTCACCTACAACACATTAGCAAGGGCTTATGCTCAGAAAGGGGAGACAAGTAAGGCTGAAGGAATGATATTGGAGATGCAAATAAATAAAGCAAGGCCTAATGAGCGTACGTGTGGTATAATCATCAACGGTTATTGTAAAGAAGGTGATATGACAGACGCCTTGAGGTTTGTGCACAGAATGAAGGATCTTGGTGTACATCCAAATATTTTTGTTTTCAACTCACTTATCAAAGGATTTCTAGACCTTTCAGACAGCAATGGGGTTGATGAGGTGAGTTTCCATTAGTAGTATTCAATTTATTGATACATTCTCTTTCTTTTGTGGAATTATACTCTTTGAGTAGATCCCATCCTAGAATCAGGAAATAAGTTATTCGTCACTAGTAAAAACAACTTTCACACTGTTGAGTTAACTACTTTTCTAGGTACATTCTATTTTGTTAGAAATGCTTTGAGTAAGCTTAAGAGTTTATGCTATAAATGTAGGTGGCCCATGGCTTTTGAGGATGGAAATGAGTAATTGTGTCTTTTACGTTTTAAATGGAAGATCACAACAAGGTGATCAAATCTTTTATATGACCAATCTTCCAAATTTTTTTTTTTTTTTAATTCAATATGACCAATCAGCTCATATAAGAAGTAAAAGAAACAGTCCTGTTTCATACACTTTTTATGGTTATGAGCTTGCAATAATATGCATTACATCCCCGTAATTGAAACATTTGTTTTCACTCGATAAGACTTTGGAATTAAATTTTATTTTTTAGACTGCACTCTAAGGAAGTTATAAATGAGAATCCATGGAGAAAGAGAAGTCAGGAGAAAATTCATGTTTCATGTTAACTATAGCACTCTATAGGGACCACAGCATATTGAATGCATCTAATTTCTTCTAACTTACTATGCAGTATGCAGACATTTACTTAAAAAAGTATAAATTGGACAGGCACTGACATTGATGGAAGAATTTGGGGTCAAACCAGATGTGATAACATTTAGCACCATAATGGATGCATGGAGCTCAGCCGGGCTCATGGACAAAGGCATGAAGATCTTCAATGACATGGTGAAGGCTGGCATAGAACCTGACATCCATGCATTTAGTATTCTTGCAAAAGGCTTTGTGCGCTCTGGAGAGCCTGAAAAGGCTGAATCACTCCTGACTTCCATGGGCAAATCTGGTGTACACCCAAATGTCGTGATCTTCACTACCATCATTAGTGGATGGTGCAGTGCAGGTAAAATGGAGCATGCTTTGAGAGTTTATGAGAAAATGTGTCAAATGGGCATTCCCCCCAATTTGAAAACTTTTGAGACTCTAATATGGGGATATGGAGAAGCAAGACAACCATGGGAAGCAGAGGAATTGATCCATGTTATGGAAGAGAAGGGTGTTGTTCCTGAAAAGACTACTATTCAACTTGTTGCCGATGCTTGGCATGCCATTGGTTTAGTGAATGAAGCCATGAGAATTTTAAATTACTCCAAGAAAGAATGTGAAGTAGTACAAAACTATAAGAGGGGTGAGATACAAGAGGATAGATTGCAGATTCATAAGAAAAAAAATGTCGGTGCTGCTTATTCTAATCCTTTGCAGGTACCTAGAGTAGTTGCAACTAAACAAAATGGGTCATCTATTGCTAACATAAGCAGCAGGTTGGTGCAAAATGGATCTGAGATTTTATCTGAGAGTATGCGGAATGCTACTCTTTCCATGGTTCTTGCTCATACATGTGCATTTGGTGTAAGGCCAATGATTATATGTAGGAAGCAGTTTCAAAGTCGGGTTGGGATAGGCAGGCATTTTGTAAATACATGTGGAGCAGTGTTTATAAACTGATGAGCAAACAATGTGGCTGCAGTGATCCTTTCTTGACTATGATGAAATGCTATCCTATGAGCAAACAATGTAGCTGCAGTGATCCTGTCTTGACTATGACAAAATGCTATCCTATGTAGATGGATTTAATGTGGTCACTGAAACTGGGGAGTAGAGATGATTATTTGCTTCATGAAGCTACAAGCATACAAAATTTACATTCATTTGTCATTTCTTCTAAACACTACCACTAGTCGCAAACCCACGCAATGCATGAGAATAGATAATTATTTTTTGTAATTATGATATAAAATATAATTTGTTCTCTAAAATATGTTGAAGATAATTTTTTTTCCTAAATATTAAACAATTTTTAAAATTATTTTTCATTTTTCTATCTCTACCAATATATCATTCTATTATTTCTAGTGTAGTATTTGATTGTTATTATTCCTTTATGAGATGGTCCATATTTTTTGAAATTATGTTATAGTTTGCTTATTTTTCCAATTTTTTTTTTTTAAATTTACAACTAAACTTTTTAAGTTTCAAATAAATTGTTCAAATTCTTCATTCTTTTAAAGAAGATTATTATGATAATCAAAACTCATAACAAAATTACTTTGTAATATTACTCAAGTAATTGATTGACACATTCAAATGTATAGCCAATACTGTGTTTTGATATAAATTCAAATTCTCACTTCCAAAAGTAGCTAAATATTAACCCAAACAAAAGTCAAACCAAAGTTATAAGAGAGAGAAAGATGATACTTGTGTTGGGGAACTCAAAAAATACAATACCAAAACGTATTAACCTAAAATAGATCTCTACCACCCATCGCGGTGAAGCTCGCATGCTTTTCTCTCAATGTGAGAGTTGTTATGGAGATGTGTCATACCTCGGGCGTGTGACTAGAATATGAGTCAATTTTAAGGAAATTACAAAGGGTAAGTGAAGTTGTCATCAATCATTGGGTTTTTTCTAAGATGTGATTAGTCACCTGACTCTATTTGATTTATTACCGATCCTAGGTTAAGAAAAAATGACATTTTTTCTAATTTAATGTGGATGGGTAAAAAATCTTGATTCTTGAATTCTGAAGTCTGGTTTCGTATGGGGAAGGTGTTAGGCACCCCACAACGCCTGTTCGTAGACAGTCCTTTGTTTTGGTAAAATCATAATTTAAGGACATTGGCAGTTGAAAACAAACTATTGACATTAACTTTGTAATGGGCTTTGAGGTTTGGTTTCGGAATGGGTGTGGTCTTGATCGATGCTTTCCAAGTGTGTTTGGAGTTGTAGCCAAATTTTCGTGGCAAAAATCCAGCAGTATTTTGCCTTATTTTCATGGCAGAAATCCGGAAGCGCTTCATCTTAGATGCGTCATAGCACGCAAAACGCTATTCTCACCAAGTTTTCAACGTGAGAATGCGGTAATGGGGATGACACATTTTCACGGCAAAAATCCAGCAAAGTTTCGAGTTTGGTACGCTATGAAGCACCGGCAGAGTTTCGTATCTGCGCATACGGCGCCTATCGGCAAGCTTGCACCTTAGTGAGTCGAAGCCCTCCAAAGTGTCAAGCATGTTGATGTGTGTCACATACACAAGGAAACCAATGTTACTTGGTGATATGGATCAAGACAATCACATCGCAATGATTGTGCACACATATAGCATGAATATGCACCTACAACAATCGCCCTAAGCGCATACCCATACTATAGGTTTAAGAACTCTCATGATTAGAGAGGGTTGCTCACATAGCCACGAGAGTCCATCATACAAAGTGCACAATCACCCACACACATGTAGGCATATATATATATATATATATATATATATATATATATATATATATATATATACATACACATACATACATCATGCACAATGCTATGACACAGAGCGGGAAAGTAAATCAAACATTGCCAACGTTCTAAAGGTATAGCCCAACAAGATACAAGAAATGTAAAACAGACATTGTCATACCCAGGGAGCACGGCCTAAATAAGGAGTAGGAAAATAAATGGTGTACATGGAGGGGGACCCTAATACATGCTCTAGGGAAGAGGCTTAGAGAGAGGGAAAGAGACGACCGCTTTGGAGGGGCTAGGCCCCCTAATCTACTAAACATTGCCCTTTGTGGGCTTGCATCCTCTTGCTTGTATCCTTGCCCTTTTTGCTCGCGCCTAGGAGGTCACACCCTTGCTCCATGCGTGTACATGCAAAGACAAAAGAAACAAGCTAGCAAACAAGTAAAGAAACAAATGGAAGGAAAAGCATGCTAAAGACAAGCTAAGAAAAGATGCCAAACAAGGGCAAACAAACATGTGAAGCACACAAAGAAGCAAAGAAGAATGGCATCAAACAAAAGGGCGGTGTCCTAGGAGGACAAATGTAGGTCCGGATCGAGTGTCCATAGTTCCATTGGATAGGAGTATGGATAACACACAGACTCATGCAGGAACATGTAGGCAAGCGTGCAAAGATGCATAGAAACAAGGAATGCCAAATGGGTGGCACAAAGCAAGCAAGACAAGCATATCAATATCGCACGGAGAGAAGAAAGGTTACATTAAGCACACCAACACCATGGAGGTGTATCTCACAAGTGGTTACATCTGAACAAAAAAACCCTATAGGGGACGGATGTAACAAGCACAAGCCCATGGAGGGCACAATGCATGGCAAAGCCTAGATCTAGAGAGGCTAACATGGAGATAAAGCATAGAATAAAGCAAGCAAACATAGACATGTGAAGGAAATGATCCAAACCCTTTAATATAGGCCTAGGCGTATGGATGTAGGCCTAGACCACATGATCTAGATCTACACCCTACCGGAAGGGCCAAAATGCAAGAAAGAGATATGGACAAAAAGGGCTAAAGTAGCACATGGCATAGCAACCAACATAGATCTAAGCACACAAGCATGACACAGAGCACATAAACACATAGATCTAAGCACTAACATGTAGATCTATGCAAAAACATGGCAAAGAACACATAGACATGTAAATCTAAGCACAAACATGGCAAAGAACACATAGGCATGTAGATCTTAGCATAAACATGGCAAGGACCACAAAACCATGTGGATCTAAGCACAAGCATGAAATTTAGACATATCCTAGCCCAAGGAGGCCAGGCCAACAACATCAAAGCGATAAATCATGGCATAAGCAAGGAAACATGCTATAAATACTATAAAGACATGCTAGGAAGCAAGAACATGCTAGGAAAAGCAATAAAAGCATATTATTAAGCAACAAGAAGCTAGGAAAAGCAACAAAGAGAAAGGGGTGCAGATTGTAGCTAAAAAGTTACATCTACAACCCTAAACTTCAAATCTAAGGTATGGAACCAAGGAGAGGAAGATTAGGTGCAAGAACACTACCTTGAAGATTGTAGAGAAAAGATTAAAATTCAAGGTGTTTGAAGGTGTTTTGATGTGTTTGGGAGAGAGAAAGAGAGAGAGAGAGAGAATCTGCCCAAAACTACCCAGAAAATCATGTTTTTTTTTTTTTTTGCAAAATGAGGGGTTTAGGGGCATTTATAGTGAAAAAGTGACCCTTCAGCTGCCGACACACCTTGAAGGGCCACCAACCACCTTGTTGATGTCGATAATTCTGGCCTTTTCCTGGTTCAACTTTGGATGCATATTTGAAGGCCTTACCAGACTTGGATTGAGCTGATCTAATGGTCAGATAAAAAGTTATGTCCTTGGGAAGCATGTTGACGCACTTTTCATGGTTTTCTGGATATCTCAATCGTTTTAAGAAACTTTGTGTGATTTTTTTTGTCAAAGGTCAACCGGTCAATGTTGACCAGTCAACCTTGACTGGCAGCCCTTGTAGGTGCGCCGGGCAGATGTGGCAGCCCTTCAAGGTGTGTTGGGCAGCCCAGGCCGTACAAGGCCTTATAAAGGGGTCTCAAGGCTTCATTTTGACCACTTCACTTCTATTTCTCTGAAGTCTCAATTCTAAAAAGTCCTCTAAAGCATCAGGTGCAGCTTTCAACTTCAGTCCACACCTTCAGTCTCCAATTTTGCACTTGAGGTTAGTGTCTATTTTCTCTTTCTTTTTATTTTCTACAAGTATGTTAGTAGCCAAGAAAGTAGAAAAGCATGCTAGTATTTATTTTATTTTTGGTATTTTTTGCACATATATATTCTTTTTTTGTTTTTATCATTTATGCCATGATGATTTTGGTAAATACATCTGTTCACATGTTTAGGTGGCATAGGAAAACTTGCATATGTTGGATGCTAAGAAAACACATGCAACACTAATATATCTAAAAGAAAAGATAGGTAGATATGAGAAACTATGCATGATAAGGATGAAATTTTTTGAGAGGATTGAAAATGTGAAAACAAAGCAATTTTAAAATTAGAGTAGTTTTTGAGAAAGGTAGGATTAAATGGTCATGGTCGAATTGAATCCACGCGAGATTAAACGAGCATGGCCGAATTGAATCTCAAAGAGATGGATAGGATTAAACTGCATGGCCGAATTGAACTCACGTGAGATTGAATGAGCATGGTCGATTTGAATCTCGAAAAGACAAATAGGATTAAACGATCATGGTTGAATTGAATCCACATGACATTGAATGAGCACGGTTGAACTGATTCTCAAAAAGACAGATATGATTAAATGATCATGGCTAAATTGAATCCGCGTGAGATTAAACAAGCATGGTTGAATTGAATCTTGAAAAGATAGATAGGATTAAACGATCATGGCCGAATTGAATCCGTGTGACATTGAATGAGCACGGTCGAATTGAATCTCGTAAAGACAGATAGGACTAAACGATCATGGCTGAATTGAATCTGCGTGAGATTAAACAAGCACAGTCAAATTGAATCTTGAAAAGATAGATAGGATTAAATGATCATGGCTGAATTGAATCCACATGAGATTAAATGAGCACGGTCAAATTGAATCCCGAAAAGATAGATGGGATTAAACCATCATGGCTGAATTGAATCCGCGTGAGATTAAATAAGAATGGTCGAGTTGAATTTCGAAATGATAGATAGGATTAAAAAATCATGTCTGAATTGAATCCGTGTGAGAATACACGAGCACAGTTGAATTGAATCTCGAAAAGATATATAGGATTAAAAGATCATGGCCGAATTGAATCCGCGTGAGATGAAACGAGCATGGTTGAATTAAATCTCAAAAGGATAGACAGGATTAAATGGCCATGGCTGAATTGAATCTTGAAAAGATAGATTGGATTAAACGATCATGGCCAAATTGAATCTGCGTGAGATTAAATGAGCCCAGTCAAATTGAATCTTGAAAAGATAGATGATTAAACGATCTTGGCCGAATTGAATCCTTGTGAGAATAAACGAGCATGGTCGAATTGAATCTTGAAAAGATAGGTAGGATTAAACGATCATGGCCGAATTGAATCCATGTGAGATTAAACGAGCATGATTGAATTGAATCTCGAAAAGATAGATCAGATTAAACGATCATGGCTAAATTGAATCCTTGTGAGATTAAACGAGAATGGTCGAATTGAATCTTGAAAAGATAGGTAGGATTAAAAGATCATGGTCGAATTGAATCCACGTGAGATTAAACTAGCATGGTTGAATTGAATCTCGAAAAGATAGATAGGATTAAATGGGCATGGCTGACTTGAATCTGCATGAGATTAAATGAGCACGGTCGAATTGAATCTCAAAAAGGATGTATAGGATTAAACAATCATGGGTGAATTGAATCCACATGAGATTAAACAAGCATGTTCGAATTGACTCTCGAAAAAGATAGATAGGACTAAACGATCATGGCCAAATTGAATTGACGCGAGATTAAATGAGCATGATTGAATTGAATCTCAAAAAGATAGATAGGATTAAACAATCATGGCCAAATTGAATCCACATGAGATTAAACAAGCATGTTCAAATTGACTCTCGAAAAAGATATATAGGACTAAACGATCATGGCCAAATTGAATCGATGCAAGATTAAACGAGCATGATTGAATTGAATCTCAAAAAGATAGATAGGATTAAATGAGCATGGTTGAATTGAATATTGAAAAAGATAGATAGGTTTAAACAATCATAGCCGAATTGAATCCTGAGGGAGAGGTATTTTGAAAATTCTGGCATTTTGAGATGAATACGAGATAGGATTAAGCAAGCACTGTCGAATTGAATCTTGAGAGAGAGGTATTTTGAAAAATCTTGACATTTTGAGAAAACATGATATTTTGGTATGGACATGCATGACATGTGTTAGGCAGTAGGGTTAGACATACTTACCTGTTTACTTGTGTTGCCAAATATTTTTGGGCTTCCTAACAACTTTTGAATTTTCTTCCGTAGGTTATGTTTCGACAGATGAGATCCAGCAGTGCCACGGGAAGGCTCCTGCCATTGTTCCATCTCTAGCTGATTTGTCTAGTAGTGACGACGATATTGTCTCGGATAGTCTTCAGGTTGCGTGGACTCTTCAGAGGCGTTTCGACCAAGGTGGTGATGACCCTACGCCCTATAGAGGCATACAAATAACACACCGTACTAGGAGTCAGTGTTCTGTGTAGACGGCCAGTGCCTCGTCTCAGTCCTGCACTAGTTCGGGAGGCAATTCTTCATAGTTCCCTCGAATCAAGGAGGGACGAGGCCTAGGGGGTGAGGAGCTAGATGAGGAGCTCATGTTTGATGTTGATGTTGACTAGAATGGCCATGAAATCACTAGAATGGCCAATATACACCCAAAATTACCAAAATACCCCTAAAACCACAAAATGTCCAAAAAAAAAAACAAAAAGAAACCTCTAAAATGACCCCCATAAAACAGCCACAATGACAAAAATGCACTATGAATGTCCAAAATATCCCAAAATCCTAGAAAATGACCAAAACGCCCCCAAAACGACCAAAATACCCCCAAAAACTTTTAAAATGAAAAAAAAAACTGTCGAAACCTCAAAAATAAGCAAAATACCCTTGTAACCTCTAAAAATGACCATAATAACCCTAAACTAAGCCAAAATACCCTCAATTTTTCAAAAAAATTTGGGCATTTTGGTCGGTTTCAAGTTGCTTTGCACAGTCTAGCGGATTTTAGGGAATTTTACTAATTTTACCATTTTAGAAGTTTGGGGCATTTTGGTCATTTACGAGGCATCGAGATTTGACTGCTTATTCTAACCTTTTAAGGAGTTTTTTGGTCATTTTAGAACCTTGGGCTTTCCTAGTCCAACAAGAATTATACAAACCCACATACCTTGGGTTTTTCTAGTCCTATAAGAATTATACAAACCCATAAACAAATAGTCTTTTATAATAAAAACGTTACTGGTTATAGTCTAAATCTCGTAAGCTCGATAGATTGAGACATGTGTCGAGCTTTAATGAATCTCGACAAATCAAGCTTCTGTCGAGGAGGTATCAAGACCTGCAATTTACATTTTTCTTGAGCAGTTCTTGAGTAATCTTCATGTCTTCAATGTAACTACTTGTAATGATCATCTTGAACCTACTTAGATTTACCCAAATGCAAGTAAAGTACATTTTCTCAAAGGATATGTCAATTACATAAAAATATGTCCCTAACACTAGGATTGATTTAGGGTCCAACCTTGTAAATCTTTAGCATGAAGGATGTTTTAGTGAGAAAAGCCTATAGGAAAACACCCGTATACTAAAAGCATACGCAAGCATACCTCGTGTATGTATACGCATGTATAGTTTCAAAATACCTATATGGAAAGCTTTTTGATGTAAAATCACATAGAGTGAATCCGAAATTGGTTGGGAGTCGCCCTACACCCCTCTATGATCATTGTAAAAGGTCCAAGGCACTTTTTCCAAAACACGCCAAATTCACTAGGAAAAAAAATAGTGAATCAAAGAGGGAATTTTAATTCTAAAACATTAAAGTTTTGCTTGGTTATGACCTATTTCAATCTTGACCTTCATTGGAACCTATTCTAAAACATCCTTAAGGAGGACTCACTAAAGATAAAATATAAAAAGTAAATTCACAATCAAAAAAGGAAAAGTGTTGAGACAAAAAAGGAGAATGTGAAAGAGGAAGGAATAGAGAATGATTTCGTTAATGAAATTCAAAAAAAAAAAAGTGAAATTGTAACATTCAAGAATGTTAAGAAGATAAATCAAATGTCATATACTCAAAAGAAATTGTCTCTCTAATTATTCTTGGGAACACTTTTCATTTTTACTTAAACCATTTGTTCTTAATTCCTCCTTTTCGATCTTAAGGATGGTATAGTTTGGATATTGACATAACTAATCAATGTGTGTGGTGTATTATTCTTAGTGTTTGGCATCCTTTCATGAGGCTATACATATTCTTTATTTTGCTTCACCATTCTTCATCTTATTTATATGTGAGATATTTATCTTTGTTTTACATTATTTTGCTTAGATATGTTTGAGAGTGTTACACCATTTTTGTAGTGATTTTTATTTGTTGAGGATTAACACCAATGAGATTTGAGTTGAAGTATAACTTTAGAAAGAATTCAAGCCATATTTTATCTCAAGACTAAGGTTGTGTTTGTGTTGGCTAAATTATTCACACACTAAGTATTGATGGCATGTGGAATACTTTTTATAGTTGTTAGCGTTTGATCTTTGAATAATTATTTCTACTAAATTATTAAAATTTTGTTCTTTTATGTCCGTATTTTGAGTAGCTTAAGGGGGTGTGATAACAGCTTAATTTTGCTTATTTATATCATTATTGGAAAGAATCATCATACTTATTTTAAGTTAATTCATGCATTTTATGTTAGGGTTTGGAATAATGTTGAATACTTAACTTTGTGCTTAAATGAATTTTAATGCATGAATATATCCTTTTATAGAAGAATGATAATAAATGAATAGATTTGTGCAAAGAAGAAGAATAATGGACATTACTTTTACAAGGGCTATAATGAAGTAAAAAATGACAACCCAATTAAATTTGAGTCCAATTGGTGCAAGAAATCAAATAAATTTGCACCAAATCTAAGTCCAATTTGGATTGTGATTAGAATTCTTGTCCAATTCAAATTAGGATATCCAATCAAGATAATTCAAGTTAGGCTGGAAAGCTAACTTAAACGACTACAACTTTGTAGTTTACCAAAAGTCCTAATTCTGACTTTAAATGGGCCTTAAACATCAGTTTAGTAAAGCCTAAAAACTTCAGATTTTCTCCAAACGAGAATTCAACTTGTAATAGAATTCATTGACCTATTTAAAGCCTCTTGAGGGAAAAATTAAAGGGGGAGTTGCTATAAATCGAAATTTAGGTTTTCTTAAAATTTCTTTACAGTTTTTACAATTTTATTTGGTGTTATGGCTTGCTAGAAGCCTTGCTAAGGTAAGGGGTGAAACCCACCATTTATTGGTATGTTCTTAATAATTATATTTATGGTTTTTATGCTTATGTTCTTGTTTTTTTATTTTTACTCATCCAGAAAATTGTTTAGTTCTGTATAATTTTTTTTTTAGCGTAGACTCCTAGCACGTTAAATACTTACTATTCCCTTCAAACTAATTTTACTAGTTTTGTTTTACCTAAAATCAACCAATATTATGAAACTACCTAAGACAATAAATTTTTGAGTTCTGGTTGTTAAATCATCCTACTAAGAACATCCTTTGTATGAATTTCATTAAGTTGTAAAATTAATATTGTTAAGACTACCAATAGATGTGTTGTGTGTGGATCCCTAAATCTTAGTGCCTTAATATGTTGTTATTCTATATCAATCTGACATACCTTCACCAAACTATCAAAATTTCTCTTCAATATGATTTTATTGTTTTAGTTTTATTCTCTTGTGGTTTGCTAACAAATTTCCTTTTCCCTGTGGATTCAAACTTGGACTCACCGAATTATTTCTTTGCGACAATCTTACACTTGGGAGCATTATTTAAGTTGCAGCAAATTGTTAACTAGCCTACACCTTCTAATGTGTGTGACGTGAGAAGTGTCAATGGCCTTGCTACCTTCTATAGAAGGTTTATTAGCAATTCCAGCACCTCTCACCAATTTTCTCAAATAAAAGTCCTTTGTTTGGATTGATGAAGTCCAAGAAAGTTTCCAACTTTTGAAGAGAAAGTTAATTGAATCGCCTAATTTTACCTTCTCCAATTTTGACAAGACATTTGAGCTCCATTGTGATGCTACATCAGGAGTGGGAATTGGTGGTGTCCTTAGCCAAGAAGGGCAGTCCATTGCATTCTTTAGTGAGAAGTTGAATTAGGCAAAAACTTATGTATTCTACCTATCATAAGCCATCAGACATTAGAGTTACTAAATCAACGTGACATGATATGGTTATGTGCCAAGAGAATAATGGCCACACGCCTAGCGCATGTCCATGTTATAGACAACCTATTTTGCACCAATAATTAAATCTTGGAAGAAAGCAAGTTGGTCATTTTATGTACTCAAATATCATGGTTGCATTTTAGTCACTAACTCATTCATCACAAGTCATAAATATGATCTTGAAGTTAATAATTACAACGATACGTTCAGTATCCTATTTGAACGGCCGAATCTAAAAATATCGCAAGATCAAGTTTTAATGGTCTGCATGCATTCAATTGAGTGAAACCTATCACGCATGATTAATTAGAATTTATTTTGGTTGGTTACTAATTAAAATTAATTAATTGAATTTTTGTGATTGGTTAAGTCTTTTTCTTAAAATGTGCTTTGATGTATGAGATTAAAATAAACAAGCTGACAAATATTAATTTTGGACAAATAATTTGGTTTTTAAAGTAATTACCCTGAAGATAATAATTTTAAAAGCTTAATTATCACTTAGAAATTAGGTTTATCATGAAAATAAGCTCAAAACATGTCCAAATACTTTTTCAAACTCAGAAAAACTTATAAAAATGTCATAATTGGAAAAATAAATAAAACTTGGAGAACCTCTTGGCACAAACTCAGCACATTCCCTAGTTGCGTTTTTTCTATTCCAAAGCCAATGCAAATCCGTTTTTTTTTTTAAAGATAAAATCTACCCATTTCATGATAGCTGACTTTTTAAGCTAAATTAGCTTATTTTTCAAGTCAAATCTCTATAAATAAAGGAGGACATTAATTAATTAAGAACCCTTCTTTTTCCTTTTAACGTTGAAGAACTTCTTGATACTCTCTTAAAATTCTAATATTCACTAGACTAGATTGAGCTGTCAAATTGAGAGAACGGAGTGATTGAAGTTAACTAATGGGTTGGTACGACGTGACCATCTCACTCTAGTCTCTTATGCACGGTACTATCAGATAGGCGCCTCCCGAAATATAAACCAAGTATTTTAATTTATTTGTTATTAAGTAGTCATTTTTTTAGAGATAGTCAAATAAGGTAAAATGAGTATCACGAGGTGCCTAACACATTTCTCAAGTATAAATGAATTCCTGAATATTTTTTATTTTTTTATTTTGCTTACATTTTATTTTGCTCATATAAGCTTTTACTAGTAGGTTAGAAGACTCTAAAACCTTCAAAACTTCGGTTTAGTGAAAAAATTTGTTAAGACATAAGCGACAAATACACATTCTTGGGTGTGTGTGTGTATATATATATATATATATAAATAATCAAAGGTTAATTAGAATCTTGATAATTGGTAGAGGTTCTCTTTTTAATTCATTTATGCTCTACACTAAGGATGTTCGTGGTGCAATTTTGGGTTATTTTTAATACCGTACTTTGCGATGCAATTTAGCTAAAATCATAACTGCACCGCACCTTATTTTTGTAGTCACATGTGTGGTGCGATATGGTGCTGTGAGATTTAGAGTTTAGCCAGAACCATAACCGCACCGCATCTCATTTTTGCGATCACATGTGTGATGCAGTATGGAAGATATAGTTTGAATGGCTTGAAGTTGTCAAGTTGGTATATTTTTCAAATTTTGGATTTTTCCTACCCAACCAAAAGCTAATATTTTTTTTCCTTTGCTTTGGGTCAAGTTTTAAACTATTAAACTTTTTTTTTTTGTTTTTGGACTAGTTTTCCTAGTCAACATTTGCTAGGGTTATCAAATCTTTTTTTTTTTTAATGACTAGGGTTATTAAACTATTAATAATATATTTAATATAAAAAATAAATAAATATATTAATATATAAAGAGATGCAATGCGGTACAGTTTGGTTTATACGGTTTTCTTATTATAAAACCACAAACCGCACTGCACCATGCAATGTACTGTTACTTGTGGTGCAGTACGATTATGTCATTTTACGGAGAATTTAGGTGTGATTTTTATGGTTTTTACGGTTTGGTGAACACCCCTACTCTACACTATCCTTTGCCTTGCACATGCATCACTAGTGTGGAGATTAGACCGAAATCCAGTATCGGTAGGATGTTCAAATTAAGATAATTGTTATTAAACATATGTTATGGGGTGCTTAACATCTTTTTCATAACCAATGCACAATTTCAGTTAGCACACATTTTATCACTAATTAGAAATGCATAAATCATTAGAAATAAAATCCATCGGCTTATGCAATGTTACGAGGATGATATAGGGACAATTTTTTTTTTTTTTTTTTTTTTGGGGGAGGGGGTTAAAGTATCAAACATGAATACATGGGCAACGCAAGTTGATTGTCAGTAATGATTGAGCAAAAATGCAAGACACCTAGGGCATTAATCATTTAGGGAGAAGAAAACAAACTTAGGATGTAAGTATAATAGAACCCTGAAACAACCTATGGTAGATTCATCAATTTCACCCAGCCAGGCCCAGGACAGAGCTTTTTTGTCCATGATCGCGAGTCATAAATGTAGCTCGCTCGAAAATATAAACGATATATATTAAAGATTGTTTTCAATTTTTCTTCCTCAAATACGTATTTTCTGGCAATATTTAGACAGTTCCTTTTAGCTGCTTTTTGCAGGCTTCTGGAAAATTATGAAATCATTATAATTGTGTCCGCCTTTTTCCTGCCATCACACACCCACAGTTATCTTTTTGTAGAATACGTTTTGACAAAAGAGAAAGCGCACAAAAAGCTAAACTATGGGATCGCCTCAAATATACAAATGTTTTTACACAGCTTACGAACTAGGGAAAGAAGAGAGAGCCTAAGGTTGGAGCTGCTAAAGAATGAGAGCAAAAAGGCTTAATAAACATACAAATTTTTTTTTTTGGGGGGGGGGGGGGGAGGTTGAGAGGGGAGAGGAAACCTAATATACAAAGAATGGAACTAAATTTCTTGTGCTAATCTATAATTTCAGGCATATCTAAGATTTGCCTGAACGTATATACACAAGGGTGGCTGGATATGTTGCCACCCCATGAGCATAAGCAAACAATTATTAAAAGGGTCCAGTTAATATATGCTCTTAAGACACATTACTCATCCATTTTAAAAAACTTTTTATGGAAAATTGAAAAATTTGTCAAAAAAGTTGGTAACTTTTTCATTTTCCATAAAAAATTTCCTAAAATGTTTTTACTAATGTATGTCCTAAAGACATACGTTAGTAAAACTCTCATTGGAAAACTTACATTAAGGGACCTAAAACAAATTGGATGGTGTTATATATGAAGATGAAGCTTTGGGAGGACTGACAGAAGGGTTTGAAGATTCTACAGGTTTTTCAAGGTCAAATAATGGTTTCAGTCGTCTTTCCACCTCATTACTTTGTAATTTAGCCTCCTCAAGAATCATAGACAAAGCAGACTTGCAAGATTCCTCATCCCGAAATGCCAAGGTCCATCTCCCATCAACCAAAGCTTTTGTCTTCACTTTTCCATAAGCACCAGATTTAGCAGGATCCAGAAAGGGTAATGTGGATGGTCGGATACGCACGTGTAACCATCTTGAATGCTTGTCATCGATTCTGGGCTGATGGCAGAAAACAAGATTGAAATGTTTGCAGTAATATAATCTTGAAAAAGCTCAATATTATGGGTGTATCAACAGAGTGCATAGTTACTGTAATGTTCTACGCACAGAAAAGTTACATCTGTGATGGAAGCCCAGCTACACAAACAAAAATAAAAGATGAGATAAATAGCATGGAAACGTTAAAGGTATACATACATTAGAGCCAGCCAAAGGTGCAGCAACACGAACAACTCCAAATTGCTGCTTCAAGGGTAATACTTCTGCAAGCACAAGCCACCCAGATGTTCCCATAGAGATTGCTAGAAAGGAAAAATGACGTTCTTTACCCCTTTCAAATGCAATTCTACAAGGCACAGCATCAACTACAAAATACAGAAACCGGAAGATTTAACCACAAAGTACTCAATTGTTTAATTTTGACATAAAATTGCATGCCAAAAAGATACAATAATATAAAAATGATCTTCCACTATTTTGAAGAGAATGGGATATAGAAAATGAAAACATTCATTCATATAGCTATTGGTATAGGAAAATCTATCAATTTGATGCCACTCTAGAGCCTTCCACTTTGTACATCAATCGATTGAATCATATATAAACCAAAATCAATCAGAAAAATATACACACGCCTAAGCATGAAAATCTTCCAAATTTTGCATGGATAAATGATGTAAAACACTATAAATCTTGGCTTTAATTTGAACATTAAATAGCATTAAGTGTAGAAGGGGGTAAAAAACATCTATGTTCACTATTTATGACAAGTATCACTTTATAAATGTAGGAAGGGTTATGAATCCTGTTGTGTTGCCTCCCAATCAATCCAAACTGTCCGTACAACAACGATCAAGCCATAATTCCAAAGTCTTGTGCTATGAACGTATAAGCAGGAAAAGAGTACACTTTTTTTTTTAAGTAATAAGAATTATATTAAAAAAAGAAGGGTGTCACCTGAGTATATAGCAAGTATACGTCAAAGACAAAGTACAAATCAAGAGCATAAAGTACAAAAGTCCATAAACCATGAAATGAAAAAATAAAAAAATAAAAAAAAATAAACGATAGCCTAACACTACAACCCAATCCAAAAGAGTCTTAAAAAAGAATTTAAGATCAGAAACTGTTTTCTCTAAATCCTCAAAATGCCGGTTATTCCTCTCCTGCCAAATGCACTACATCAAACAACAAGGGAAAACCATCCAAATAGCATTATGCCGCCCAAACTTTCCCTTGCCAACAAGCCAACAACTCCACCACTGTCTTCAGCATCTTTGGCATAACCCAATGAATGCCAAACAAGGTAAACACCATAGACCACAAATCAGAAGTAAGGGGGCAAAGGATAAGGAGGTGGTCTATTGATTCCCCAATTCTTTTACACATACAACACCAATCTAAAATAAAAATATTTTGTTTTCGAAGATTATTAATAGTCATAATATTCCTCAAAGCTGTAGTCCAAAAAAAAAACAAAAAAAAAGGCAACTCTAGAAGGTTTCCAACAAACCCTTATCCCTTAACAGGTTTCCAACAAATCTTATTGTCCCTAACTCCCTTTAAAGAATTCCATAAATACTATCCAGAAAATTACATAAGAAATCCATCTACCAATCTTGAATGGCTCTTACAAAATTTAAATCCTTGAAGAGAACACCATTTAGGAACTTCATCAAATTAGCCATATAAGCCTCCTTATTTCAAATTATAGCAAATAATTCCGGATAGCTCAATCTCAAAGGAGTGTCCCCACACCAAATGTCCAACTAGAATCTGACAATAAACCCAGCTCCAGCCTCAATTGGATGTGACGAGCAAAAGATGGCCAGTCATGACTAATAGATTTCCACAAACTCATCCCATTAGGGCCAGTATCAAGAAGAGAGCACCAACCTCCCCCTTCATAACCATACTTAAACCCTATCACTCTCCTCCACAGTGCCTATCGCTCATTCCCAAATCATAACCATTTTCCAAATAACACTTTATTAAAGCTTCTCAAACTTCTAAAAGCCAAGCCCCCAGAATGAAGAGGAGCACAAACCGTAGCCCATTTCACCAGGTGAGTTATTTTATCAGCCCTCAAACCACTCCAAAGAAAATTTCGTTTAAGCTGTTCAATATGGTTTGCAACCTCCACCGGGATAAGAAAAAGAGAAAGAAAATAAGTTGGAAGATTGGACCAAGCACTCTTAATTAAACTAACTTTACCTCCTTTTGAAAGATGCAACCGTTTCCATCCCACTGTCCTCTCCATCTTCTCAATAATTGGATTCCAAATAGAACTATCTCTAACATTTGCACCCAACGGAAGGCCTAAATATTTCATCGGGAAGGAGCCTTGCTTGCACCCTAGCACATCCACAAAATCTGCTATATTTGGAACCACACCCACAGGGACTAATTCAGACTTTCCCATATTAATTTTCAGCCCAAATACAACTTCAACCCAAAACATCACTAGCCAGAGAAATAGAATCTAACCAAGATTAGCATCACATAGGACCAAAGTATCATCAACAAAAAGAATATGGGTCACCTGCAAACCCGTGGGACCAACCCTAACACCAGAAATTAGACCATCCCTCACTGCCTTATCAAACATTTTACGAAAAGCATCCATAACAATGACAAACAATAAAGGGGATGATGAATAACTTTTTCTTATACCTCTAGAGCTTTCAAAGAAACCACAACGAGTTCCACTAATAAGAATAGAGAATTTAATTATAGAGATGCAAAAAGAAACCCACCTACTCCATTTTTCAGGAAAACCACAACGATCTAACGTATAAATGAGGAAACCCCAATTCACATGATCATATGTCTTCTTTACATCCAGCTTACACAACACCTTGGGAACTCCTGCTTTTAAACTAAAATCTATCTCTATCTCTATCTTTCTTTAACAAAAACATTTTGAGATTCATAAAAAATATCCCCAAGCACCATTCTCAACCTGTTAATTAAAACTTCAGCAATAATAATATACCCCCCCCCCCCCCCCCAAAACCAAACAAATAGGCCGAAAACCCCTTACCTCCATTGCATTAGATTTTTTAGGAATTAAGGAAATGAAAGTGGCATTTAAAATTTTCCCAAACTGAGCATTATCAAAATAAATACTAAAAAACATCCAAAAGATTGGTTTTGATAATAACTTAACAAGTCTGGAAAAAAGCCATAGGGAAACCATCAGGTCCAGGAACTTTATGTCCATTAAAATCCATGACCACCCCAAAAAACTCGGCTTCCTCAAAGGGTCGTTCCAACCAGCCAGCCTTGCCCTCAGAAATCCTGGAAAAATTAAGCACATCCAGATGAGAACAATGGGGCTTGTCTTCCGAGTAGAGACTCTTATAGAATTATTCCACTTTTTAAAATCTCCCCTTAAAGATTTCAACTTCATGGCTAACCTGTAACTTAAGAGTTCCATAGAAATGATAAAGAGTACCACCAAATTTTCACCTTCTCCACAAAACCATCCACCTAAAGCTTCTCACAAAAAAAAAAAAAAGGCCTTCGTCCCTTAAAAAAATCACCGCCCTCCAAAGAAATCGGAAACTGGTCTGATAAAACTCTAACCAGCTGTTTATTTTGGATATTAGGATAGTGCACCTCCCACTCTGAAGAAAAGAGAAAACAATTTATCCTAGAACCAGACAAATAATTGGACCCAGTGTAACTGCCACCCTCCAAAGGGATATCCATTAACCCATTAATAGAGATGAAATCTGAAAAATTACGCATAACCTGAGTAAAATTTTCAGCCCCCAACCATTTAGAAGGAAAGCAAACAGCATTGAAATCACCACCTACACACCATGGCAAATTCCACCAACCATACAGACCTGCCAACTCCCACATCACCCTTTTCTCCCTATCCACATTAGGACCATATACACCAGCAAAGGCCCATTCAAAATTGTCCCCCACATTCCTAAATCTACAAGACACCAAAAACTGACCCAGAACTTCTTTCAATTTCTCCACAACCCTCCTATCCCACATTACCAAAATCCCACCTGAAGCACCTATTGAACTAAAATAAACCCAATCAACATGCTGACAACCCCAAATACTTCTAATAAAGCCCTTAGTGATAAGCTCCATCTATCTCCTGCAAGCAAATGACATCAGCCTGCTATATTCTAAATAAGGTTCTTAATTTGGAGCCTCTTATCCTTCTCATTCAGTCCCCTCACATTCCAAGAGACTATCTTCAAATTCATTGAGACACAATCATAGCCCTTTCCCTATTGTAACCTCAAGATTTACTAGAAGTGGAATCATAATTAATAGATCTCACCAAGCTCCTTAACTCCCTTAAACCTTTTCCTCCTCCCTTTGATTTTTTTTTTCTCAGAACATTCTCAGCAGCCCTTTGTCTAATTTTCTCCTCAAGAGTCAAAAGAAACTTAGAAGCAAGTTCTTCCAAACCTTCAACCGGAGTCTCCAAAAAAAAGCCAAATTCCTGAAACTTGCTCTGAAGACTTCGATATAGCCAACGAAGTCACATTCAAAAGTTCTGAACAATCTGAACCGCGCCGATCAAAGTCAATCATCTCACCACTTTCTTCGGACCAAACCTCAGAATCTGCATCCTCCTCCATCACCCTATCCCACTCAAATTGTACCTCTATGGGCCTTAAATAATTTCCCAAATAATCCATGGCATTAAGCTCTTCCAAAACAGAGACCCAAAAAAAAAAACCTGAAGGCTGTATCTCAATCTCCATTGACACTACCACCCTCTTCCCATCACGAGTTCTAAAACCCACTTGTCTAAAAAGTCCCACAACTTATTCTTGTCCACAGCACGATCAAATAAGAGTTGCTTGATCAGTTGGTGCACTAGCTCACTATCGAACATCCAAATAGGGATTGGTCTCCAAAACCACCATGTAGGTGCATGTGGGAACCAATACTTGTGATCAGTGGCAGAGCCAGGATTTCAGTTTAAGGGGGGCAAAATTAAATGACAAGATTGAAAGTAAAATTAATGTAAATATCATTAATCACTGTTAATAACGAAATAGATATAGAATTATATACTATTAATGCAATTGTCATACAAAATGTAATATAATATAAACTCTAATTTATTTTTTCATACATAATTTAATTTGTCAATTGGAAGATTAGTAAAATACACATTGATATGAGTTTTAGAATTTGAATCTAAATCATTATTATAATTTGGCTTCTCCATAATCTCAATTGATTATAAGTATATATTACATTTCATATTATTAAAATAAATAAAACAAAAAAAATCATAGTTAATAACAATCAAATTAAGAGATTATTCTAAATATATAGAATTTAAACATGTAATTTGATTCCTTAAAATAAATTGAGAAAATAAATCAATATAAAAGAATTATAAAGTTGTATATTCATTTATGCAAAATTCAGTATCTTTTACTCTATTCTTTAAGTAGTAAGTAGTTAAAATTGGTTCTATAGTAAAAAAAAAAAGCGTTTCAAAATTGAAATTATGAAAAAGTTAAAGTAGAAGAGAAAAAGATTAGGGAACGCTAAGGTTTTAGTTTGATATACAAGGGCCTAAATATATTTTTTTTATTATGATTATGTGGGAATACCTTATTCGAAGAACAAATTGCCCTAAGAAAAGCACTCCAGGAAAAAAATTTCCAGTAATTGAGAATGTGGCAAGGAAAAAAAGTATGGGTGTTAAGTAGGACCCACTGAACTTTGTTTTGTTTGGAAAAAGACAAAATAATGTTATGAAGATTTGCACCTATTGGAAAAGCACTCTAGGCATGGAACGTTTGTGTCAAGGTCAAAATTCTTGATAACATAATATTTGGGTTGCTACTCTGGATTCTTTTTAGGAGGGGGGTGGGGGGGGGCACTTGCCCCCTCTCGCCCCCCCTTGCCTCCGCCCCTGCTTGTGATATAGAGCTTGACACGGCATCATGAGGTTTCGCAAACTCCTCAAAAATCTGCTCTATGATGACAGAAACTGGTTTGGGAATATGGGTAGGAACTCAATTAAGAGCTCAGGGTTCTGAAACGTGTGAACTGACCTCCGGGATATGGACCACGAGCGCAGATTTGCCAACATAACATCGGATTTATCGCCAGTAGAGCAAGAGAGCACTATGTCCATGGTAATTGCCAGAGATTGCCTTATCTGGATTGTGAGACCTTGGGTTGACTAGAGGAAGAACCAAGGCACTCGATACACTACACTAGGGAGCTCTACTGTGATATGAGTATGACCATCGAGAGTGGGACCTTGGTCTTGGACAACAGCTTGTTGGTCTTTGGGCTTACGACCAACTTGGCCCAAGAAAGGGCCCAAGGCTTCCAATGTTTTGATGTGGGCCTAGTCTCTTTAAAAACAGCCGAAGATGGCTGAATTTTTATTGTGGGCCTGATTTCTTTTAAAATAGAGGCTGGCTGTCCCAAGCCCACTTCCCTCAAAACCTCAATGCTCCACACGAAAACATTTATCCATACTCAACTTTCCTTGAATAACAATTGAGACAATCCCATTATGATTATGACCGACATTACTTCTGCCCCAAATCCAGCCTTCTCTTTCCCAGAATAAACATTGCTAAAATCACGGTGAAGTTCACTGGAATTTTTACCTTCCGAAATTTTCTCTTTTCCTTTATTCACAATTCCATAATTATTCTGCCTCCCCTTTGCCATCACCACCGCAGGCTGCTTGAATTCACCCTTTTGAATTCTGGGTTATGTCCCTGTCTAGGAAGAGAAGCCAACATCTTCCTCAAGTGATGTCCAAAGCCTCCACCCCCTCCCCAACTTTCCATCCGGTATCACGATGGACCCCTTCTGCCGGCCTTGAATGAGTTCAGAGATGAGCAAGAAATTACCACGATCATTAGAACCCAATTGGAGAATAAAGATTTTATCTCCCTCCCAATACGTTCGGGAAAATTGTACAGGGGATTCTTTCGACACCAAGTCTTCCACATTAAACAACAGCCTCTTTGCACTCTCCTTCCTCAAAGCAACAAACCGGGAAGAATCTCAACCTCTTTCCAAATTACATAACAAATAAAATGTACCACCTTCCTCAATCGAGAATTCAAAAGTTTTGGATTCAACAAAAAATAAACGTGGATCCTCCCATAAGGAAAAAAGAGAAACCAAGGAAAAAAAATCTATGACTAAATCGAGGTAGCCAGGCCTCTCTACATAGCATAACTTTTTTTAGACAAGCAAGTTGTTGCAGCAGAAAACTGCCAGGAATATGCAAGAATAAAGATACAGCATACACTGCACTTTCTCCATAATGAATACTTAGATGGAAGAATCTGAGATGGCTGCTCAGGTAGTACAATTCTATAAAACTTTGTATCAAGAGACAGAGGAGTGGAGGCCTTTTGTGGAAGATTTGGAATTTGATCAACTTGGGGGGTTGGACAAGGGCTGGCTTAAAAGGAGGTTCGAGAAGGAGGAGATTCTTCTAGATATTAGAGATTTGGAAGGGGATAAAAAGCCAAGTCTGGATGGCTTTTCAATGGCATTTTACCATCATTGTTGGAGAGTGGTGGAAAGAGATGTTTTAGCAGTCTTTGAAAAGTTTTATCAACATGGTAAGTTTGAAAAATCTCTCAATGCTACTTTCATAGCTCTAATCCCTAAAAAGAATGGTGCTTCCAACATTCGAGACTTTAGACCTATTAGTTTGGTGGGCAGTATGTATAAAATCTTAGCTAAGGTTTTGGCAAATCATTTGAAAGTGGTTTTAAATCAGTTGATATCCGAGTCTCAGAATAGTTTTATGGGTGGTAGAAAAATTCTTGACTAAGTTCTTATTGCCAATGATTGCATGGACAGCCAAGTAAAGAGTAAGATTCCGGGGGTTATCTGTAAGTTGTATTGAGAAAGCTTATAATCATATGAACTGAAAGGCCCTACAAGTTCTATTGAAGAGAATGGGTTTTGGGGAAAAGTGGTGTAGATGGATCCAGAATTGTATATCCACAATCCAATTTTCTGTCTTAGTCAATGGCTCTCCAGCTAACTTTTTTGGTAGCATTAGGGGATTGAGACAAGGGGACCCACTATCTCCTATGTTGTTTTTGATTCTGATGGAGGTATTTAGTAGGATGTTGAAGAGAGTGGAGGGTGTTGGCTTACTTTGTGGTTTCAAGGTTGAGGATAGGCGTGGTGGTGGGGAATGTGTATCACATCTCCTGTTTGCAAATGATACAATTTTGTTTTATGATGCAAACGTGGAGCAAATCCTTCATATTAAATACGGTTACTTTGTTTTCGGGTTGTGATAGGCTTGAAGGTCAATGTGCAGAAAAGTGAAATGGTTCCAATAGGGGAGGTAAATAATGTGCACGCTCTGGCAGAGATTTTGGGATGTAGGGTTGGGGTCTTCTCATAAGTCACCTAAAATTTGGAATCCTATTTTGGAGAAAATTGAGTGGAAGTTGGCTAGGTGGAAGAAGCTATATTTGTCAAAGGGTGGTAGTTTGACACTACTTAAGAGTACGTTATCTAGTCTGCCTGCTTATTTTCTATCGTTGTTCACAATTCCTACTCAAGTGGCTTATCTTGGTATACCATTGGGGTCTTCTCATAAGTCACCTAAAATTTGGAATCCTATTCTGGAGAAAATTGAGTGGAAGTTGGCTAGGTGGAAGCAACTATATTTGTCCAAGGGTGGTAGTTTGACACTACTTAAGAGTACGTTATCTAGTCTGCCTACTTATTTTCTATCGTTGTTCACAATTCCTACTCAAGTGGCTAATAGAATTGAAAAGTTGCAAAGGGACTTCTTGTTGGGTGATAACAAGACTCATTTGGTAGGATGGAACAAAGTGTGTGCGCCTATGGTTAATGACAGTTTGGGTATAAGGAAACTAACTACATTCAATAAAGCTTTACTAGGGAATTGGCTTTGGTGATGTGGGATTGAGGAGTCACAACTCTTAGAATAAGATATGTGATGTGGTTTCCCCCAGGAAGAAATAAAAAAACAAAAAAAACAAAAACTATTACCGTATGGAGGAGGGTGGTAGCTTCGAAGTTTGGGGAAGAGTGGGGGTATGGACTTCCAATTTGGGTAGGGGTGTTCATGGGTGTGATTTATGGAGAGAGATTCGTATAGGCTGGGAGGATTTTAGAAAAAATACTCAATTTGTTGTTGGGGTGGGGAATAGAGTGAGATTTTGGCAAGATGGGTGGTGTGGGGCAGGGGAAAGGCAGAGTTGGAATGTTTGCATGTTTGCTTCATTTGGGATCTAAGTGATTGGGAGATGGATACATGGGTAGTTTTTACTCGTATCTTGGAATCCAATATTCCTTCAACAAATTATGGGGTTCAGATGAGATGGAAATTGGAGAGAAATGGGGATTTTGACATTTGCTCGTTCTATAATAAGTTGTGAGGTTCTTTTTCCATTGTCTTTCCTTGGAAAGGTATTTGGAAAGTCAAGGCCCCTCGGCAAGTTTCCTTCTTTGTTTGGATTGTGGCTTAGAATAGGATTCTTACGGGTGATAATTTGAGACGTAGGGGCTTTGATTTTGTTGACAAGAGTATTATGTGTCATGGTTGTGGAGAGACTGTGGATCACTTACTGCTTCATTGTGAGATGGCTCGTCGACTGTGGAGTTCCATTTTCAAATCTTTTGGGATCTTATGGGTCCTACCTAGCATAGTTCCAAATTTGCTTTTTGGTTGCTGGAATTGGTTGGGGAAGCACTCCTTTAAAATCTGGAACTTGGTTCCTTTGTGCTTAGTGTGGTCTCTTTGGAGGAAGCATAATCAGCAGACCTTTGAAAACTTAGACAGTTCTGGAGACCAGTTGCTTAGTTCTTTTAGTGGATCTTTGTTTGACTAGTCTCGAGCTTGGGGACTCACATCTTGTGATTCCCTCTCCTTATTCCTAAACTCTCTTATCCTTTGTAATTAATTTTCTGTTTTATTTTTCTTTCTCTTCGTTCTTTTTGGTTTGCTTTGTACCTTTCATGCATAAAGAAGCTTCATGAATATACATCTTTCTTACTTATCAAAAAAAAAAAAAGTTCTGAAACTTGGAACAAGTTCTTCAAGCATCAAGTAGCAAGAATGGGTGTCAACTAGTTGAATAAACAGGTAAAGAGTGCATATGTTGAGCTACTAGGGAAGTAATAACCTCTAAAGAGGCTAGAGCAAGAAATAGCTTCCAAAACTTTAGGGTCAACTAAACATCCTTAACAGAGTAGTCAAAAAACAGCCACATATATTCTTCTCCACTATTCTATCATATGCAAAATAATACTCTCGTCACCTCCTTAATTGGCACGTTCTTTTTTATTACTTCTAATAAGGTTATTTTAGGTTATCCTCTACCTTTTCTCATTCCTCACTGGTGTATTAATTGCTACCCTTTGCACATGATCAAACCACCTTAAGCAACTCTACCTTATCTTTTCATCAATAGGAGCCACCCCTATTTTTAAGCAAATTACTTCATTTCAAATCCTTCTTCTTTTTATTTTTTCTTTTTTTCCACTTATCTATCTAAACATTCTCAACTACACTCATTTTATGAATATAGTGCTTCTTAATAACTCAACATTCAATACCATAGAGCAAATTTGGTCTTATAACAGTTGTATAAAATTTCTCCTTAACTAAATAGCTATTCTACGATCACACAATCTTCCTAATACACTTCTTCACTTCATTCATATACTATGATTTACATCCTCTCCAGTATCTTCATTCTTATGAATTATTAATCAGAGATATCAAAAGCAATCCCTTTTTTAGTATCAAAAGCAATCCTTTTGAATTATTAGTATCTTTTTTAGTATCAAGTCTTACAAACCCTTCATCTTTGTTTCTAAAGGTATATATATAAAATAACATCATGTATAGAATATCAATAAGTACAGGATAGAAAACTGACCAATTCTTAATTCGGTTCCAGGCTTTGGACTTGAAGTATCTAGTCCAGCAGTTCTGGCTCGGAAGCTTTCAGGAACATCGGCAGAAGCACAAATAGGAGGTTGGTCAGGCAACACTCTACCAAGGGAGAATATTTGAAGTTGATGTAGGAGTACAAATACCTAAATTTTGAAAGGGTGACAAATATTAGCAAAAGAAATGACGCATTATGATTTACCATAAAGCTCTAACAAAATCAAATGCATAATATGTACAAATGTATTTTACGTTTAACTACAATATAAGATTCTTACTTTTCCAAAGGATTTAAATGTCATTGATGAAACCAGAAAGTGACCAAGTCTATCTGAAACTTCTAAAGCTCAATAAGAAGAGATATGACAAAAAGTACAACTCAAACCTTAACCAACTCGCACATTCGCTCACCAGCAGTAAATGATGATTCAGCTGGAATAATATCTGTAAGTACAACAATTTTATGAATAAATAAAAGATAAGGGAAAAAATCCAATGAAGAAACAGTAATCTATTCTGGAAAGCATCTATTAAAAATCAACTATATTATGACAGTTTTCACTATACCATCAGAATAGGACTTCTGTGATGGCAAGAGGATGCACTTGGGCTCTTTCCGAGGAGCTGAAGCCTCAATTGCTACAAGTAGAAAATTTGCAGTACAAACACATCACTCAAAACATTTAACATGCCAACTCAACAGTCACAACATGAAACTCCACAGTGAATACCTCTTTTACACATTTTCCACTCATCACAAAGGAATGTTAAAAGTAGATCAACCCAGATTCCTCTAATTTCTTGTTGAATAGCAATAGTACAGTTCCTGTATGAATCCTGTGCATGAGAAAACCATTTGAAGTAAATTGCATGGTATAACATGTAACTGCAACAATAGAATATTTGAAAGTGTAGATATGTTACATGGATGGAAGTAGAAACCAACACAATTTTCTTATGTTATTGTCTTTACATTTTCTTATGTTAGTACAGGTCCTAGCATTAGTTTTCATAGTCTTCCCATACAGGTCTCCCTTTCTCTAAGAAAATGATAAGAATGTGAGAGTGCTTTGTCTATATCCTATGCTCTCATTTGGCACAAGTAAGCGAGTTTTATTTACCCAAAAAAATATTCACACTGGTCGAACTCAAATTTTTATGTTGTTTAATTATCTATCCTACACCATATATTTTGCTGATTATTGGTTATTACTAGTTTTATGGTATAATATATCATACTAAGTCTAATTTGTTACATAAACTATGGCAAGGCAGATTGTGTGTATTAGGCCATTGATGGAATTAGACAATCAGTACCTACTTCAACTCATTATAGACATGCAACTCCTGGTTCATGTTTTCATGATGCACCCACTACTCAACTTAACAAGCTCATTCGGCGATTGCAGAGTGCACTAGCTTCTTCTTCAACTACTAATTTAGTTGATTCAGGTAATGCTGCATGCATGGCTAATAAATCCTTGTCTTGGGTCATTGACTCCCACACTAGCAAACATATATAGGTATATTATTTTTCTTTTTTGATTTGACTCATGTTAAACACCAAATTGTTTTAGCTAATAGTCCTTCTCAGCCAATCCTTGGAAAAGGTGTTCTTCATCCAATAAATTCATTATCTTTATCCTCTAGCCTCTATGACTCTAATTTTCTTTTGATTTGATTTATGCTAATCAATTGACTAAATCCTTACAATGTGAAATTATTTTTTCCTCTTATTTCTTGTAGCTTTCAAAACTTCAAGACCAAGAAGATGATTGGTTCAGGGCATGAAAAAGGATAGCCTATATTATCTGGATCTGGATGGCTCTTTCTTTCTCATTTCATTAGTCTTGAGTGCTACCGTCTCTCCTCTCCAGTGGCATTTACGTCCTTGGCCATACTCAAGTCAACAATTCCTGCATTGAGCCATGCGTGTAGTTTAGAGAGTGAAGCATGCTTGTTAGGGAAGCATTATTGTAGTTCCTTTTCGAGCAGTCATAAACATCAGTCAGAGTCCTTTGATACAATTACTTTAGGATGCCATGGTTTTTTTTTTTTTTAAAGAAATGAAGGAACTGTGGACGAATAATTTTCTTTTTCGTCACAAATTCATCTATTCAAGACTAATTTTATGGGCCCACATGTTACATCCAACCAAAGTAAAAGTCATGTGGTTTTAAAGGTCTATTTATGTGTCCTAAGGTTAAGAAAAATTTTAATTTGGGTTTTTATTTAACAATTTATGGTCAATTTTGTATTAAGTGGAAAAATTGTAATGTCTGCAACCCTCGCAACTTCTATATATTTAAGTTAATGTTTTATTATTTATTTCCTCATTGGGTTTTTTAGATTACTAGACAAATTAGGAATTCTAATACCACTAGTACAAAAAAAAAAGTGCTTATATATAATTATGCTTAACAAGTCCTAATACCACTAGTACATAGTACTCTTTTTTTTCTTCTTCTTCTTGTTGTTTGATAAACTACCACTTATCCCAAAAACTTCAACTATTAGAAAATTGTGAATTTAATCATTTGACCATTCCAACCCCAAAATAACTAACACGTTGGATTTTTAATTTTTTTTAAATGGGAGATGGGGTTCATACTCAAGGCTATCTGCTCCAATATCATAATCAACTATGAATTATCCTAGATATTAACCCTGTTAGGAAATGATTAATTAAATCATTTAAACACTATTTTAACACATGTTACTGTTCATGGATACTATTCATACAACCCATGAGTACCATATATTTCTCTTTTTTCCCTTCTTTATAACCCTAAACCAAGCTTGTACTCTTTCCTATCAAAACCCCTAAATCCACCACAACCACGAATAAACAAATTCCCCAACTTGTCCTGCATTGTGAAAGAGAGATCTAACTTACCTCATATAGTTTCTAAACTTGATAATGAAATTCTTGTTGAGTTTAATAACAGCATTAAGGTTCTCCAATCTAGTAATGAAATAGAACTTTCCCGGTCTGTCATGATTTCATTTTGTGCTATTATTCATTAAACTAGTTGAGCTCACAACAAAATGGCATTGCTTCCAACAACCACCCCCCCCCCCAAAAAAAAAAGAGCATGGTCAGTTGCTGGCGTCTTGCTGTTCAGTACAGAGGTACCAAAACACTTTTGCTGTTCAGTATTGTTCTCTCCTCTTGCCATCTCATTAATCTTATGCCCTTCACTGTCCTGAATCAAAAGTTTTTGTTTTCTCTTTCATTTCCTAATTGCTCACCTTTTCCCCTATTCATACATTTGTTTGTCATCTTTCTTGTCTTAGATCCTAGCCAAGATAAGTTATCCATTCGGCCTTGTAAATGTGTTTTCCTTGAGCATTCTCATAATGGGTTATCAATATTTTAGTGTTGAGTCTCACAATTACTTCAGGAGTGATGATATTGTCTTTTCTAAATCCACCTTTTTTTCCTTGCCATATCAGAATTTGTCTTCTAACCGCATCTCTCTCCTATGCATATGTATTGTTACAATTCAGGAAACTATCTTTATTAGTACAATCATGTTTTCCACGAATTTACCAAACATATCAAGGTTGATTGTCACTTTATTCAAGATTTATTGATGAAGAAACAAATTGTCACTCCTCATATTTGCTCAGATGATCAGCTAGGTAATCTTCTCACAAAGTCGTTAGCTCATGCCTCCTTTTAGAGGTTATCCTTCAAGCTATAACATATAGATCAATGAGGGAGAAGTATTGGAATCATTTCTTGTTATTTTTATATTAGCTTGTTATCCTTATGTTAGCATAAGGGTATTCCTACAATCATGTCATATCACTCTAATATATATATATATATGCTGCAGTGAATGGACTAATTAATTAATCTCTAAACCTATTTTAAATATTTCTTTCCATTACTTCTTCTCTCCCTTTTCTTCTCACCAAACCTAACCTTCCATATTTTACAAACTCAACTACTGTTAACTACAAATAATGGCCTGAGATTAATTAATTGATAACTCGACGCACTCACTCTATATTAACTTCAACATCTATTACCCCACAAAATTTGCATTGGAGCAACTGAAGAATAACGTAAAATTTATTTCAAAGCTTGAACCACGCCTACAAGTAATTATAATTAGTATATCCAAATAAGTTACATGAAAGCTTGAACCACGCCTACAAGTAATTATAATTAGTATATCCAAATAAGTTACATGAAAGAATAACAATTTTGGAATTGTACTATCTCAAAATATTACTTATAGGCATGGTTTTAAAAACCAGACCGGTCAAAGTATTGGAAAAGATAGTAGTTTCCGACTTTACGGTCCGACCGATGGTCGAATTGGTGATGTCATTAATATTTAATTAATAATTTTAAAATTATTAAAATAAATACACAATAAGTTTAAAACTAATTATGTTTAGTTAAAAATATATAAATAATTTTATGTAATTTTTCACATATTTTTAATAATAATTAAAAAAATAAAAAATTGTAACTAAATATTAACATTTTAAAGTAATCATTCTCAAACCATTGAGATAATAATCCTCCAAGAAAAACAAAAATAGGTTCATAATTTCATTATATCCAGAACTAAATGTTTTAAATAAAGAAATTTTAATATTCATTTAGTAATATCATAAGGATTAAGAGTGAATAAATGGATTTAATAAATCTTTCCCAAAAATTAATAGGATTTATGGTTTTTCCTTTAATAAAGATGAATGTACCAAATTCAAAAAAAGAAGAAAGAAAAGAGGCAATGTGTAATTGTAAAAGACATTCAGCTATCCAACTATTAAAACCTAGCTCACCCTTCTTTATTACACCACAAATACACACAATCACACATATAGTCCATTGACTCCACCATGATATGCACTCCCAAAAAAAAAAAGTCTCAATGCAATTTATTATATGCTCTATCACCAATCCTTGATTCTCTCCCATATTAATGTTTAGTATTTTGGAATTTGGATATTACTCGAAAGTTAAGGAAGACCAAAAGGAGGGTATTTATTAAAAATTTCCTTTTAATTTTATTTGACCAATGAGATTGGTTTTACTTCTGCCAAATTTTTAATTGGCATCACTACCCAACAAAACAAATAGTCAAATACAACAAAAGAAATATCTCAGCAACCTGACGTTTCTACTCTCTAGTCTCCACCTCTCTGGCTCTCTCAGTCTCTCTACCTAGCCTACGCTTTCTCTCTTTCTCTCTAAAAGACTAAAACGCCGCATCCCTGAAACTGAAACATCCCCACAAAAAATTTCCCAAAGCACTACTAAGTTTCAGATCTAGAAAAAAAGCAACATTTCGCTGCCCTCCCTTCATTGCCGCCCTAAGTTCCAGATCTGAGAAAAAAAGAAGTAACATTTTGCTGCAAAATAACTCCATTGTAGAGCATCTTCACAAAAATCCGAAAAAACCGATTCAACCGTACCGGTTTCCTGTTATTCCGGTTAAACCGACAGTTACCGGTTAAATACAATTTTCTAAGATTTCTGGTTTTAAGAGAACCGGACTGGAACATCTCCCGGTTCCAAGTTGAACCGGTCCGACCGGACAGTTCGGTCTGGTTTTTAAAACCATGATTATAGGTGCTCTTTTATATGCTGAACTCAAGTTTCATTTAACAATAAACCAAATAATGCATTGATGAGAATCAACAAGCATTCAAGGATCCATTCCATGTTCCAGTTGGGCCTATTACAAGAGCAAGATCCAAGAAGATCCAAGAAGCACTTAATAGGCTGATTCAAGAGATTTGGGCTGATTCTAACGCAGGATGTTCCAAGCTTGGCCCAAACGAAGATGAAAGTGTAGTAAATTTAATTCAAGCTATTTAGGGCTGATCTGACTTAATTGGGAGTGATTTATGGCATGAATTAATGGCTGATTGACTTTCCAGCTCTGTATCAGTTAAGACAGATTTTTTCCTATTTTGGATCTGCTAATTTCAGACCAAATCAGCTTTTATTTAGGGTTTTATTATTTAGTACGTTTTTTAGGTGCATTTAGGTGCATTTAATGCTTTTTAGGTCAAACTTGATTCCTGATATGGTAAGGTATCAATTAGGAGTTATTTCAGAATATATTTTCTTGTCTGTCAAGTTTTGTGGAGTCCTTAAATAGGCTCTGAAGTCTGTAAACGTTTTTTAAGATTATTATTGAATAAAATTCAGAAAAGGTGAGGCTTTGCTCTCTTTTGGTTCTTCAAGAACTGTGAACTTATCAAGGATTCTTCCTTGTGGCGTTCAAACTTTATACCTTTGGTTCGTGATTCTTTATAATCATTGGGTCAAGGTCAACTTATACCTTTGGTTCGCGTTTCTTTTATAAACGTTGGGTCAGGGTTTCTATCATAAATCTGATTTTTAGCTTTCCTGGGTTAAATATTCCAATATTTTTGTTGGGTCTCAAAGCGTGTCGATTGAGGTTCGCATCATGCATAGTTCAAGATTCATATATCTAACAAGTATAAACACTGCATAGTTCACGATTTATATATCTAACAAGTATAGACACTTCGTCTTACATCTATAGGCCTATGATGTTGGCTGAGAAAAAAGAGTTGATAGATATCAATTAGTACTGCAATGCTATCAACAAACATTGAATTTGTATATCAAAAAAAATAATAGAAGCCATGAGATTTTCCACAAAAAAAAAAAAAAAACTATTGAATCATCAGAAGTTTTAACTTACTTTCAGCAATTTAAGATGATGGCCATTAAATTCAACCTCACTATATGGGAGCAACTGCCGCAAAAGCCAACCACCATCCCATAATGTCTCTGCAGATATATTTGAACGGCAAAAGAGGTTGACCAGTGCATCAAGTACCTAAAATAGATATCGCAATAAAAAAATGTTACAAGTTCCAGACTGACAGAAATTTGGAATCTCTCAACTTTCCCTTCGACAAAAAATACATCCAAATCAATTGTAATAATAATAACAAAGTGAAGAAAAATATCAGAAGTACGCAGAGTCTCCATCCATATCATAAAAGGAGCTTCTAGGGACAAAATAAAATTTGATGGCAGGCTTGTATTATGCAGATTTCTTGCCCTATACATGCACCTTAGTCAAGGTGAAAGCTAGGGATGGAAATGGGGCAGGTAAGGCAGGTTTCTCCATCTTTATCCTCATTACCCAGCTCTGCAACTTAAATCTTCCCTCTATACCAACTCCAAATCTGAAGTAGAAAATTATCAATCACCAAACTCCTTAACTAGTACAATCTCTTGTCTTCGAATAAGAAACTTAGAATTGAATCCGCCTACACTAAGGAAAAGGTGTTTAAAGGAAGTAAGAGAGCTGCGGCTACCAATCGTTGCATAGCTTGAAGTCCAATGGCTTTTCACCAGACCAAAACATAAAACAAAATCAATGTCCATCTCATAAAATTCTCAACAGCCATTCCCAACCCACCCCGCCTTATTAATCATAAAAGATAAGTAATTTTAAGAGAAAACGGGTTCAAATCAATCAAACTTTACAAATTAAAAAATATAATAAAATAATAGGAGAAAATATTTTATGAGTAAAACTAATTGAATTAATAGACATGATACAAAAGCTCCAAGGGAACAACATAAGAGTACAAGTTAAATGCTCAAGTTTCCCAAAAAGTAAAAAATATAGTTATCCAAGAAGGCCATCAGATTAATGGTCTACACCCATCTAATGACATACAAAAATATAGGGAGCAGGAATGTTCACTCAGAACAAGGGGATCCACTATCTCCTATGCTTTTTTTAATTTTGATGGAGGTGTTCAGTAGGATGTTGAGAAGAGTGGAGGGAGCTGGCTTGATCCCTGGCTTTAAAGTTGAGGGTAGGAGGGATGGTGGGGAAAGTGTTTCACATCTATTGTTTGCAAATGATACTATCATATTTTGTGTTGCAGATGTGGAGCAAATTCTTCATATCCGGTTGTTGTTACTCAGTTTTCAGGAAGTAACAGGTTTGAAGGTCAATGTGCATAAGTGTGAAATGGTTCCAATAGGGGAGGTTGATGATGTGCATGCCCTGGCTGGATGGGATAAAGTTTGTGCGCCTATAGCTATCGGTGGCTTGGGAATAAGAAAACTTACTACTTTCAATAAGGCTTTATTGGGGAAATGGTTGTGGCGGTTTGGGAGGGAAGAGAATCAGTTATGGAGGAGGGTGGTAGTTTCTAAATATGGGGAAGACTGGGGGGGATGGACCTCAAAGCTAGGTAGGGGAGTTCATGGGTGTTGTTTGTGGAGAGGCATTCGTATGGGATACGAGGATTTTAGCAAAAATTGTCAGTTTGTTGTTGGGTTGGGGAATAGAGCGAGATTTTGGCAGGATAGGTGGTATGGGGATCAACCTTTCCAATTGGCTTTCCCAAGGCTGTATGGTATTACCATTGATAAGGAGGCATCTGTAGAAGCTTCTTTGTCAAGGCAGGGGGCGGAGAATAGAAGAAATTGGGATGTTCGTTTTAGTCGAGAGCTTAATGATTAGGAGATGGATGAAAGGCTGCATTTTCTTCGTATATTGAGAGCTAATACTCCTCCTCTAGATGTTGGAGACCGAATGAGATGGAAGTTGAAACCTAATCGGGAATTTGACATTCGGTCGTATTATAACAAATTGCGGGATTCCCCCTTAGTTTTCTTTCCTTGGAAAGGTATATGAAGAGTAAAGACACCTAGACGGGTTTCGTTTTTTGTTTGGTGTGTAGCTTGGAATAAAATTCTAACGGGTGATAACTTGAGATTGAGGAGATTGGATTTTGTAGACTGGTGTATTATGTGTCGACATTGTGGAGAAACGGTTGACCACTTACTTCTTCATTGTGAGATGGCTCATCGGTTGTGGAGTTTTGCCTTAATAACTTTTGGTTTGTCTTGGGTTGTCTTGTGCATCCTATGGTGTATTTGGAAGGAACGGAATCGGCGGACTTTGAGAATTTGGATAGTTCCGGTGATCAAATGCTTGCTTCATTTAGTGGGACTCTTTTTTATTGGTCTCTGGCATAGGGACTCATGACTAGTGATTCTCTCCCTTCTTTCTTAGCTCTCTTTCTCTTTTGTAATTAATATATTGTCTAGTTTTCTTTTATGTTTTCTCTATGTTTTTTCTTCTTGTATTTTCAGGGTCTACTCTATGTTTTTCATGCATAGAGTAGCCGTTCGTATATATATATATATATATATATATATATATATATATATATATATATATATATATATATATATATCATTCTTACTTATCAAAAGAAAAAAAAATGTTCACTCAAATATCTCAAAAGAAAGCCTTTGCCACTCAAAAGTCCCCTTCCTTCTTTCCATATATCCTCTTATTTCCTTCATTCCATAAACTCCACTTTACACATGATGGAACTAATATTCCATACTCTATTCTAAATGAAGTAGGTCCCCTCTCCCTAGAAGCATGGTTAGGATATAAAGATAGCAAATAACTAGGTAAATTAGATAGAGTGCTTTTAATTTAAAGTGACTCTACCTCCCTTGGATAAGTACAAACGTTTCCATCCCGCTAATCTCCTCTCCATCTTCTCCAGAATCGGGTTCCATATTGTCTTATCCTTGAATTTAGCACCCAAAGGAAAACCCAAATATTTTATTGGAAGAGTACCTTGAATGCAGCTACGTACATTCAACAATAACCCAATATTATAAACCACTCCCACAGGAACCAATTCTAACTTTCCCAAATTTATTTCTAGACCAGAAACCGCCTCAAACCAAATAAGAATCATATAGAAAATTAGAATCTAATAAAGGTCAGCATCACAAAAAATTAGTGTCATCAGCAAAGAGGAGTTGAGACACCACCAAAGATCTTCCCTCCAAATTACCCACACGAAAACTTGACATGTGACCTTCCTGGATAGCTTTATCCAACATTCTTCCAAGAGCTTCCATGAGCAAGACAAATAGCAAAGGAGACAAAAGATCACCTTGTCTCAACTCTCTGGAACTCTCGAAAAAACCAAATGGAGAACCACTAATCAAAATAGAGAAACGAACAGTAGATAGACAGAGTAAAATCCAATGCCTCCATTTATCAAAGAACCCACTAAGCTCTGGCAACTTCATAAGAAAACCCCAATTAGCATGATCAAAAGCCTTCTCAAAATCTAGTTTACAAAGTAACCTAGTAGACCAGTCTTCAATCTACTGTCAAGGCATTCATTAGCAATAATTACTGGGTCACGGGTCAAGAATCTACCTGTTCAGAACAAAAGCATTTTGAGAAGCTGAAATAATATCTCCCTTGATTGTGCATAATCAAGTAGCCAAGACTTTAGCAATAATTTTATAAACCCCCCCCCCCCCCAAACGAGACTATTCGGGCGGAAGTCCCTAACTTCAACTACTGCAATTTTTTTGGGATAAGTGTAATGAAGGTTGCATTCAAACTTTTCTCAAACTGACCTTCAACATAAAAATGATGAAAAACAATCATAAGATCAGGTTTGAGAATCTCCCAACGAGCTTGGAAGAATGCCATGGGAAAAATATCTGGCCAGGCGATTTATCACCATTGAAATCTTGGATAACATCAAATATCTTTGCCTCCTCAAAAGGTCTCTCTAACCAATCAGCTTTATCTTCGGATATCATTGGAAAATAAAACACATTTGGAAATGGTCAATCAACTTGTTGCTCCATGTATAAATCCAAGAAAAATTGAGTAATACAATTCGAAATCAAATCTTGATTGGAAGACAAACAAACATTAACCATAAGACTCTCAATACTGTTATTTATTTTGTTAAAATTGACCATCTTGTGAAAAAATCTTGTATTGGAATCAACCCCCCCCCCCCCTCAAGTGTAGTACCCTAGACTTTTGTCTCCAACTAATCTCTTCTAATAAAGTGAACTTCTCAATTTCTATACAAAGATTAACCTGTTCTAATTTTTCCTGAGTTGTTAGAGGGTGAGTCCCCCCTCGAGCATCTAGAGCATTAATTTACTCCAAAAATGTTGCTTCTTAATAGTGAATGCCAAACTCCATTTCATTCCACCTTTTTTGGTCCAATTTCAAAGCTGCCAACTTCTTGTCCAATATATGACTAGGAATTCCTTGAAACAAGTAGGATGCCCACCAAAATACAAGTTTTTTTTTTCGTAAGTTCATGAATAGAAAGATGGTGGAAATTCTAAAAAAAACACATTGGTATCGATAGGTACCGAATATTTATTTTCCCTTACCAAACTAAAATGGTTACCAATACAATTTTATTCATTAATTTCAACACATCTTAAAGCCTCATAGTAAGAATAAATAGTAAAAGCACCATTTTGCTAAATTTCCAACACATTTTTTCCACCATTTGTACTCAATTCTGAACCAAGTACAACATAACCATAGAAGGAATTAACCAATCCAACTCCCAATCTTGAACCAACCTCAAAAACATAGGGTTCCACTAAACCTAGTAATACCACATGATCAAACACTATACCACTATACCAATCATGGAATTCTCTATGAAATCTCGTGCTATAGATCTAGCCTTCCCCACCCATCAAGCTATCCATGACAGAATTAATTGAGGCATTCTGATCAAGTGAGTAAGCAAACAAGTCTGGATAGAACTCTTTAAGAGATTGATTTCCACACCAAAATCATGAGGTATCCTAACTAAACCCGAAGTCTAACCACCCCATTCCTCCCCGTATCTCACAGCAATCACCCATATCCATAAATGTGTAACCTCAGACCCAAATCTCCATACACTTTCCAAATAGGGCCTAAAGAGAACTTAAAGTCCACAACCGAGGTGCCCCACAAAACGTTTCTCTGAAACGTCTCCAACCGATTGCCCATGCTACTAGGAATAGTAAAACATGAAACGCTTATGTTGGTAAGCGCGCAAATGTACTTTTTAGAAGTATTAGTCTCCCACCCTTAGACAAGCTTCTTCCCCCAAAGACAACCTACATTCCATTTTCTCCAAAATATGATTTCACATTGTTGCTGCCTTAAAGGAAACTCCAAAAGGCATCCCTAGATAAGGCATTGGTAAGTTCCCAACTTTACAACCAAGGATACCAGCTAAATCTGCCATATTACCCACATTACCTATTGGGACCACCTTGCTTTTACACAAATTAACTTTCAAACCTATAACAGCCTCAATGCATGTCAAATCCATTTGAAAATACAGTAACTATTCAATATTGGGATCACAAATATTGTCTGCAAATAACAAATGGGAAATACATAACTTAGCAACTGTGGAATTTTCTGCCTTAAACCCTTTGATTAAACATCCTACCTCGTCCATTTTCTTCAACATCCTACTCAATACCTCCGTGGCTGCCACATGGTGGGTTTTGTAATTAACTCAGTAACTTGCTTATGTAACTATAAATAAGCAAGGTTACCCTCATTGTAACTAGTTGAATTTGAATCCAAGAAATCTCTACCTAAGAGGTATTATTCCAAAAGCAAATCTCTTGAAGAGCTAGTTCATTCTTTCTTTTCTCTAAGCAACTTAGCTTTCTAAAGTAGCATTCCTTTTCACCATTTTCTCCATCATAATTTGGTATCAGAGCTTGAGATCCATTTAGGAATTCAAGTTCTTTCTTGTCCTTTCTATTCTACAGCATAGCCTATTCAAGATTCCATCCTTGCACTCATTTTCTTACCCTGAACTTGTGAGCCTAAGGATTTATGTAGATGGCACCAGTAGTATACAATAGAAGGAACACGAAAGCTTTTGCAACACATGAACCTAAGATGCATGTTCATCCTAGGCAGCAGCTGCAACCAAAACAAGGAGAACCCCAAGTAACATTAGAGCAGACTGTGGAGCTGCTAAAGGGGTAGCTTGCTGCCTTGACTGAGGAAGTGAGAAGAAACTAGTGTCATTATCCTCAAAATGATGGTGAACCTGCTAAAGATGCTGAAACCGACAGCCGCAATAACTTCAAACCCAATTGGTTAGCCTAGAGGAGGTGTTCCAAGGCAAGTGCCTGGTCCTCCAAGGGGAGAACCAAAATGGGAATCCAACTTCAAGATTGAGTTATGTGAGTTCTATGATAGCTTGAATCATGAAGAATTTGTCGATTGGCTTAACCAAGTTGAAAGAATATTCGATTTCCATGAGGTACCAGATTCAAAGAAGGTGAAGTTGATCTCTATCAAGTTAAGAGGGAGAGCTTCAACCTAGTGGGAACAACTCCAAGTTTAGAGAGTTAGGAGGGGTAAAAAAGAGATCCAAGACTGGTCCAAGATGAAGCAGAAAATGAGAAACCAGTTTCTGTCTTTCAATTATATGTAGTCCTTGTACAAACAACTGCATAATATGAAGCAACATGGCAGTGTGGAAGAGTATATAGAGGGAGTTTATCAATTGGTAGATTGAGTAGACCTGAATGAGAGTGAAGAAAAAATGGTTGCAAGGTTCTTGAGTGGTCTTAAACCACCAATTCAAGATGCCTTGTCTTTGCACCAGCTGTGGTCTGTTTCTTAAGCTTACAATAGAGTCTTGATGTTTGAGAAGCAACTTGGAAGAAAAGCTTTTATGTAGTTCCAAGCTTATGGTGGTAGCAGAAGTACCCAAGTTAGCACTCAAGGAATGCCAACTACTAACAGTGCACAGCCTTTCAAGAATTGTAGTGCAGGCCTGCCTTCAATTTCTAATGAAGTCAAACCAGCCCCTAAAGCATCACAAAGCTTTACATTTAAGTGCTACTAGTGTGGAGAAGTTGGGCACAAGGCCACAAATTGCAAGAAAGGGGGAGTAAATTCATAAGGCAAGGGTAAAACTTTGATGATTGAAGGTTGTGAAGACCAAGAAGATGAAGAATTTCCAAAATATGAAGAAGAAATTGTTATCAGGGACTCAGATGAGGAAGAAGGCTTGGCTTTGATCATGAAGAAGACGTTGTTAGCACCAAAATAGGAGGAGCAAGAGGATTGGTTGATGAGCATCATTTTTCATACCACCTACAATATTGGTGGCGGGATTTGCAACTTGGTTATTGATGGGGGAAGCTGTAAAAATGTGGTTTCTGAAGAAATTGATAAACTTGGTCTAAAGACTGAAGATCATCCTCACCCTACAAACTAGCATGGCTTAAGACAGGCAATGATATAAGAGTCTCCAAGAGATGCATGGTCTCCTTCTCAATTAGAAAAAAGTTCCAAGATTCAGTTTGTTGTGATATAGTGAAGATGGATGCAGGCCATTTGCTGTAGGGAAGACCTTGGCAGTATGATAGGCACACCAACCATGACAGAAGGAAGAACGCCTATAGCCTATACAAGGATGGACAGCAGTACACCCTACTGCCCATGAAAGAAAAGGTGATCCTTAAAACTCCTACTACCATGCAGCCTAATTCTTTGCTTGTTGTCCAGAAATTTGAGCAAGAACCTCTAGCAACTGGTGTGGTTTAAATGTTATTGACGGCATTAGAGCTAGATGCTATGGTAGTGACTCAATCTTCTAAGGAATTGATCAAGTCTTTTGAGGATGTCTTCCCTGATGAATTACCTACTGAATTGCCTCCAATAAGAGACATACAACATGCCATAGATTTCGTTCCAGGTTCTGCATTACCTAATATGGCTGCCGATAGAATGATACCAATGGAAAGGATGAACTTAATAGGCAAGTGCAAGAAATATTGGACAAGGGATAAACTAGGCCAGGAATTAGTCCATGTGCTGTACCAACCCTTTTAACCCCTAAGAAGGATGGCAATTGTTTGAAAGATGTGTGTTGACAGTAGAGCCATTAACAAGATCACAATCAAATATAGGTTTCCTATACCTAGGACAAATGATATGCTTGAATGTCTAGCTGGTTCTAAAATCTTGGAGAAGATAGATCTTAGAAGTGGCTATCATCAAATTAGGATTAAACCAGGGGATGAGTGGAAGGCTGCCTTTAAGACTCATAGTGGGCTATATGAGCGGTTTGTCGTGCCCTCTGGTCTTACTAATGCACTTGCTACTTTCATAAGGGTAATGACTCAAATGTTGCAGCCTTTGCTTGGTGTATGAGTTGTAGTTTACTTTGCTTATCAAAAGTTTACTTTGATGATATATTGGCATATAGCAAGACTTTGAATCATGTGAATCATTTGCAATCTGTGTTTGAGTTACTAAGAGGGGATAAGTTCTATGCAAATACTAAAAAAAGTACCTTTGCAATAAGAAACGTAGGTTTTCTTGGGTATGTCATATGTGGTGACTGATAAGGGAATTGTAATGGATGAAGGGAAGCTCAAGGCCATTCTTGATTGGCCTGTTCCAAGATCAGTGGATGAGGTAAGAAGCTTCCATGGGTTAGCAACATTTTATAGGAGATTCATCAAAGGGCTCAACACAATTGCAACACCACTCATTGACTGTCTCAAGTAGTCTACTATTGCATGGGATGATGCCAAGCAGCAGAGTTTTGAGTCCTTGAAAGCTGCCCTTACTGCAACAGTATTGCAGGCTCCTAACTTTGAAAAGATCTTTGAATTGGATTGTGATGTTTCTGGAGTTCGCATAGGGGGTGTTCTCGGTCAAGAGGGAAAACCAGTGGCCTATTTCAGTGAAAAAATCAACTCAGCCAAGCTCAACTACTACACCTACGATAAGGAATTCTATGCCATAGTACAAGCAATAAAACATTGGGAATACTATTTGGCTTGCATGGAATTTATACTCCATACTGACCATGAGGATCTCAAACACCACAACAGCCAACCCTCAACAAACGGCATGTCAAATGGCTATCTACCTAAAAGAATTCAACTTTAGCTTAAGGCACAAAGCTGGAGTCCTTAATAGAGTTGCAGATGGTCTTAGCAGGAGGTGTTCCTTACTAGTGCAGATGCATAACATAGCTGAGGGCTTTGAGACATTTAGGAAGCATTATAAAGAAGATTCCAAGCTATTTCAGATTATGCAGAATTTGCAACAAGGCAACAGAGCTGCTTGTCCTATATACAACCTACAAGATGGCTATTTGCTCAAAGGCCTACTCCTTTGTATTCCAACATGTTCTCTCCAGCACAAGATTCTTCTTGAAGTGCATAACCAAGGCCATTTTGGGAGAGGGAAGACAATGCAGCTCTACAACAACAATTCTATTGGCCAAGCACACTTAAGGATGTAGGAAGACTAGTTGAAAGATGCATGATATGTCAACAAAGTAAAGGGACAGCACCAATGCTAGATTGTATCTGCCTCTTCCAGTGCCCAACAAGCCTAGGACTAGCATTAGCATGGACTTTGTGTTTGTATTACCCCCTACTACTGGATGATCATGATCAGACTCTATTCTAGAGGTAGTGGACAGATTCTCCAAGATGGCTCATTTTGTGGCTTGCAAGAAGACCAATGATGCCTCCAATATTGCTAGTATATTTTTCCGGGAGATCTATAAGTTACATGGAGTTCCAGCCAGCATTGTGCCTAATAGGGACGCCAAGCTCCTTGCCCATTTCTAGAGACCTTGTAGAGGAAAATTGGTACTGACTTGCAAAACAACACCAATTTCCATCCTCCAAATGGGCGGACATACTAGGGTGATCAATAGGAGCTTGGGCGACCTCCTAAGGTGTTTTGTAAGGGACAAACCTAAGGAATGGGAGAATGTCTTACCTATAGCAGGAGTTTGCCTGCAACTCATCTACCGATAGAACAACTCAATACTCTCCCTTTGAGATTGTTTATGGGATGCAACCAGCTTGTGTTCTTGACTTGTCAAGATTACCATTATCCAAGGAGGAGCATCCAATAGCCACCGAATTAGCTAACTTCTTACAACAGCTACATGCAGATAGTAAGAAGAAAATAGAGGCCAACAATGCTAAAGTACAAGGCACAAGCTAACAAGAAGAAAAGGCAAGTGATTTTCAAGGAAGGTGACCTAGTATAGGTGATACTAACCAAGGAGAGGAACACTGCTGGACCTTATGCTAAGTTACAGCAAAAGATGATTGGTCCTTGTCCTATACTTCATAAGATCAATGACAATGCCTACCAAGTCAAGCTACCTGATCATCTACACATTTCTAACAGTTTCAATGTACATCACTTGCTGCCCTATCATGCACCAAATCAGCTTACAATAAGCCACACTTGAGGACAAGTGTGTTCCAAAGGGGGACAGTCCTAATGCTGTTTACTTTTAAAGCTATTTGTTACTAGTTCTTATGATGTATGATAAGTAGTTCCTTTTACTTGTAATAGCCTTTATCACTTGTAATAGAAATTTAGTTAGCAGATAGGTTGTTAGTGATAAGTGTAATAACCTATCAATTAGTTAGAGAAGTTTGTTTGGCTTTGGCCAATCACATGGCAGCCACATGGTGGATTTTGTAACTAACTCAGCAACTTGCTTATGTAACTATAAATAAGCAAGGCTGTCGTCATTGTAACTAGTTGAATTTGAATCAAAGAAACCTCATAGGTTGAATTTGAATCCAAGAAATTTTTACCTATGAGGTATTATTCCAAGACTGTCTCTCTTGAATAGCTAGTTCATTCTTTCTTTTCTCTGACCAAATTAGCGTTCCTTTTCACTATTTTCCTCCATCAATGGGTCACCCCATCTGGATCCCCATGAGCTAAAACCAACCAGGGATCCATAAAAATCTTAGAGAAAATCCCACTCAACAACTCTAGTTGCCTTCAAAATGCTCACTCGATATTAATTGTGAACCGAACTCCAAGGCTAGCTACCCTCACCCCCATATTTCATTATCTCTAATTATTTGCACAAATGATCATCCTCTTGAGAAAATTACAACCATTTACCCACCAACACGTGCTTGAAAGTACATAGCTTTTTTATACCAATCCTCTTATGCTTAGGAGTGAGCAAGCTAACTTCCAGTCAACCAAGTGAATCCTCTTCACCCTAATTCCTTTCCAAAGAAAATCCAAGTCTAATTTCTCAAATTTGTTATATGCACTCACCAGCATAGTATAAAGAAGAAAATAATTAGGTAAATTAGAGGGTACTTTTGGTGAGAGTATGTCTTCATCCTTTTGAAAGTTGTATACAACTTCAAAAGTAATTTTGAAAGATACAACTTCAGAAACCCTACCAACTTAATCAAGTGGTATTTGAGCCATAAGATATATCTGAGGTATTTTAATTTCTGATTCCTGTTATGTTTTCCAAGGTAGATTTCACTACTCTAATTTTATGAAAAATTAAGTTAACAATTGCCCAAAAAAAAAGAGGAGTATTCTTAACCTGAAATATATTGTGTTTATTTACTATTCGTTATTGGGTCCAAATTCTTACCTTCAAATGTTAGTTTGTTTCTACTCTTTTTTTGGATATGTAGTTTGTTTCTAATATAGGTGACTTACAGCTGAAAACCTCATTTTCTGCTCAGATTAAAAGGACTTGTTTAAAGAAGATTATGCATAGTTGCTCCCCTATTTACATCAATGGAGTACAAATAATGTCATAATCTAGCTTCTCCTTGATGAAATTCATGCCAATGTCAATCAGATCTTCTTTAGAAAGGTTCCTGATGTGGGAACAATTGCGTATCTGAAAATTCTTTCCAACTAGATGAACAATTAGAACCTATAAGAATTTTTGAAGGAAGATTAGGTTAAGTACCAGGTAGATTTATGGGGGGTTTTCACAATTTCGTCATCGAATCCAAGTTTTTTCAATTAGTTGTAGAGGAAGGGGGGCGTTATTTCTTGTTACAGATTTATGAGAGGGGCAAATATTCTATGAGATCAGTCTTCATGGGTAAGAATGCAGCACTATGGCTGATGAAGAATATTGAACACACTGTTGTTGGGGCAAGCTCTCAACAGTTCTTTACATTCAGGGATGGTGACACTGCTTATACTCTCCAGCGTAGCACCAACTCCTTTGGTCAGTTCTTGCTTCTGACTGAACTAAAAGTTGGCGGGTGTAGGAGGTCGATCATTATCCCTGAAGGCAAAGAGAGATATGGTTGGAGGGCTTTCGGCCTTGAACTAAGAAAGGTGTTGTACCCCTCCCAATATGCAGTGGGTGGAACGGGTCTACCAACTCTTATTCCTCAGGTGCATAGGCAATATCTGGAGACTCAACACCCTAGAACTTTTGCTGAAGCTGTGCAAGGCATTCATGGAAGAGTAGAGGATAGAAAGCGAACCAAAACGGTAGGTTCCATTGCCAAGGGGATGAAGATGCATTTAGGAGGGGAGAAGATGGAAGGCAACCGGAGTTTCACAGGTGCTAAGGTGGGAGTTTTTCCGGTAGGTAAGTCTGATAAGATGGTGGTGGGAGGAGGTGATAGGAGGGAGAAGTGCATTAATGAGAAGTCGATTGGCGAAGAGTAGGATACACTTCCCAAGTTCCAGTTTGAATTCAAAAGCCTATGACAATAGGAAAGGAGTGATGTAAGGAGACCATGCTTGGGCGAGGAGAGGTCTTATCGTGGAGGTTGATGTGATGGGGAGGAGGCGGGTTTCCTGGGATAGGAAGAAAGGGAGAGATCGAAGCACAGATGGGTTTCACGGCGGTAAGGAGTTGCCTCAGGGTAAGTTGGGTCTGGGTTTGGGCCCAAACAAGAGGGTAGCCCAAAGGACAGTTAGTGAGAATTGTTTAGGCCCACAGCTCACAAGCCCATTATCCTTTGAGCCTGGGGAGTGCTCCGATAAGTGGGTTGAGCCCTTACCTTCAGCCGATACTCATGAGAAGACTGGGGAATGTCTAGGGGTGAGGCCGACGTGTTTTGTGACGCCGTCGCAGGTGGCCGGAGGTCGTGAGTGGTCTCCGAAGGTACGGGCTCAGGCCGATAAGGGTGGCCTGTGCTTTTCGGTGTCTCAAGAGTCTCCGACGAGCCCTGCTCTGCCGTTACCGGCGACGCGGCGCACCGGGGATCTGGTGGGTTCGCCTCATCGGCGTCGCGCGCCACCGGTAGGGGTGGCAGAGTGTGCCGAGTCCCCTCCGGCGATGGTTTTCAGGCTAAGCTGGGGCCGGAATGACTTTCTCGGTCCCATTTCGCACCCAAGGGGGTTGTTTTCTGAAGGTAAGAGGTCAGTGGCTCTCAATTTTGTGCCACGGTCGTTAGGACCTTTTCTCCCTGACCTCTTTCTGGAGTTGGTGCGAAATTTGGACCAAGGCTTGGGGGTAGTGGGTCGGGAGGTTAATCCTTTTTTATAGCAAGGAAATTTGCCTTCTTGGGGAGGTTATGATTGTGGAGGAAACCTGTTTTTTACGTAGGTGAGGTTGCCTTTCCTCTGCAAATCTTTGATCCGAGTGGTTCAACAACCTTGGCAGAGTTGGAGGAGGTTGATGAGGTTTTTAGTATTGAATCTAACATAGATATTTCTAGGTGGGTGAAACACAGAATTCCTGGCTTTAGTAAATTGGTTGGGTTATCTATGACTCGACATGAGAAATTGTGCATTGCTCTATTACAGAGGCTTGAATCAGAGATGGAGGCAGCCAATGTGTTACACAGGAAAGTAATGGGCAGCAATAAGGTGGCTAAGTCCAAAAATAAGGGTTGCAGAGAGCTGCAAAACTTGTTTTCTTCGGTGAATTATGACAGAAGATAGAGGGTGGTCTCGTGATGGTGTTTGTAGTTGGGGATATTTTAGTTTTTATGAAGATAAAAATGATTTCGTGGAATGTTAGAGGTTTAAATGATCCTCGGAAACGTCTTGTGGTGAAGAGCTTGTTGCGGGATTGGAAGTGTGATGTTGTCTGTTTACAAGAGACAAAGATTGCTAGTATGAATAGACAGCTGGTTTGTAGTTTGTGGGGCTGCCCATATGTGGACTGGGCTGTCTTGGAGGCTGATCGGACGGCTGGTGGTATTTTGCTTATATGGGACAAAAGGGTTTTGGATAAGGTGGAGATTATGGTTGGTTTATTCTCAGTGTCGGTAAAGTGGAAAGGGTTGGGGGATGGATTTATTTGGGCTTGCTCAGGCGTTTATGGCCCAAATGAGAATGTTGAGAGGGGTCTCATGTGGGATGAGCTAGTGGGAGTTCAGCAGTGTTGGAGGATTCCGTGGTGCTGCTTTGGGGACTTTAATATAGTTCGCTTCCCTAGTGAGCGTAGGGGAGAGCCTCGTTTGTCCACGGCTATGGAAAAATTTTCTGAATTTGTTGAGGATCTCAACTTGGTTGACTTGCCTTTGGAAGGAGGTAGCTTTACTTGGTCCAATGGTTCTGATCAACAAATGATGTCTAGGATTGATAGAGCTTTGGTCACTCCTGATTGGGAGGATCATTTCCCAGATGTTACTCAAAGGATCTTACCCCGTACTGTCTCAGACCACAGTCCAATTCTCTTGGAGGCAGGGGGAATGGCAAGGGAGAAGAGTCCATTCAGATTTGAAAATATGTGGTTGAAGTCGGAGGGATTTGTGGATAGAGTTCAAACCTGGTGGAATCGACATTCCTTCGCAGGTACTCCTAGTTTTGTGCTGGCGAAAAAATTAAAGGCTCTGAAAGAGGACATTGTGCAATGGAATCGTCGAGAGTTTGGTAATGTAGCGCGTCGAGAAGCATTGGAGGAGTTGATAACCACAGACGCCAAGGAGGGGGATGTAGGTCTCTCGATGGGGAGATTGTTCATAGGGCTGGTTTGAGATCCCGGGTGGAGCATCTTCTTTCATTAGAAGAAATTTCTTGGAGACAAAATCTAGGATGTTATGTATCAAGGAAAGGGGATAATAACACCAAGTTTTTTCACAAAATGGCTAACTCCCATGGGACGTTCTAATCATCTAAGGACCTTGGAGGTGGATGGGGTGGTCTTTGAAGAGGCCTCCGAGGTAACTTTTCAAGTTGTACAATTTTATAAAAATTTGTACAAGGAGACTGAGGAGTGGAGGCCTTTTGTGGAGGGTTTGGAGTTTGATCGCATTGAGAACAGGGAAAAGGTTTGGCTTGAAAGGAAGTTTGAGAGAGAGGAGATTCTTCAAGTTGTTAGGGATCTGGAAGGGGACAAAGCTCCAGGTCCGGATGGGTTCACTATGGCGTTCTATCATCATTGCTGGAAGGTAGTGGAGAAAGATGTCCTAGCGGTCTTTGAAGAGTTTTTCCATCATTGCAAGTTTGAAAAATCCCTTAATGCGACCTTCATTGCTTTAATTCCTAAAAGGAATGGTGCTTCCAATATTAGAGATTTTCGTCCTATTAGTTTGGTGGGGAGTGTGTATAAAATCCTGGCTAAGGTCTTGGCTAATCGCTTGAGAGTGGTTTTAGATCAATTGATTTCTGAGAATCAAAATAGCCTTGTGGGTGGAAGACAAATCCTTGACTCGGTTCTCATTGCGAATGAATGTGTGGATAGTCGTGGGAAGAGTAGGGTCCCTGGAGTCATTTGTAAGCTCGATATGGAGAAAGCCTACGATCATGTGAATTGGGAGGCTTTGTTGTATCTGCTGAACAGGATGTGTTTTGGAGTGAAGTGGTGTAAGTGGATCCGTTCTTGTATATCCACAATTCAGTTCTCTGTTTTGATTAATGGGTCCCCAGCTGATTTCTTTGGTAGCTCAAGGGGTTTAAGACAAGGAGATCCGCTATCTCCTATGCTGTTTTTGATCTTGATGGAGGTGCTTAGTAGGATGTTGAGAAGAATGGAGGGAGCTGGCTTGATCCGTGGTTTTAATGTTGAGGGTAGGAGGGATGGTGGGGAACGTGTTTCACATCTATTATTTGCAGATGATACTATCCTCTTTTGTGATGCAAATGTGGAGCAAATTCTTCATATTCGGTTGTTGCTCCTTAGTTTTCAGGCGGTAACAGGTTTGAAGGTCAATGTGCATAAGAGCGAAATGGTTCCTATAGGGGAGGTTGGTGATGTGCATGCTCTGGCGGATATATTGGGCTGCAGAGTTGGATCTTTACCTATGTTGTATCTTGGCATGCCGCTGGGGGCTCCTCGCAACTCCCCTTCAATTTGGAACACAATTTTGGAAAGTATTAACCGGAAATTATCTGGATGGAAGAAGTTGTACTTGTCTAAGGGGGGTCGTTTGATGTCACTCAAGAGTACGCTTTCTAGTCTTCCGACTTACTTTCTATCGTTGTTCTCAATTCCTACTCATGTGGCTAATAAAATTGAAAAGATGCAAAGGGATTTCCTGTGGGGAGACAGCAAGATTCATTTGGTAGGATGGGACAAAGTTTGTGCGCCTATAGCCAATGGTGGCTTAGGGATAAGGAAACTCACTACCTTTAATAAGGCTTTATTGGGGAAATGGTTGTGGCGGTTTGGTAAGGAAGAGGGTCGTTTATGGAGGCGGGTAGTAGCTTCAAAATATGGGGAAGATTGGGGGGGATGGACCTCAAAGCTGGGTAGGGGAGCTCATGGGTGTGGTTTGTGGAGAAGCATCCGTATGGGTTGGGAGGATTTCAGTAAAAATTGTCAGTTTGTGGTTGGGTTGGGGAATAGGATGAGGTTTTGGCAGCATGGGTGGTATGGGGATCAACCTTTTCAATTGGCTTTTCCTAGGCTGTATGGCATTGCCATTGATAAGGAGGCTTCTGTTGAAGCTTCTTTGCATAGGCAGGGGGCGGAGGATAGAAGATCTTGGAATGTTCGGTTTAGTAGATTTTTTAATGAATGGGAGATGGATGAAGGGCTGCGGTTTCTTCGTATGTTGGGTGCTATAATCCCTCCTATGGATGTTGGTGACCGGATGAGCTGGAAATTGAAGCGTAATGGGGCTTTTGACATCCGGTCGTACTATAACAAATTAAGAAATTCTCCTTCAACTATCTTTCCTTGGAAAGCTATTTGGAGAGTTAAGGCCCCTAGGCGAGTTTCTTTTTTTGTTTGGTGTGTAGCTTGGAATAAGATCCTAACGGGAGACAATCTGAGATTGAGGAGATTGGTTTTTGTGGATTGGTGCATTATGTGCCGTCATTGTGGAGAGACGGTAGATCACCTTCTTCTTCATTGTGAGGTGGCCTATCAGTTATGGAGCTTTGTTTTTATAACTTTTGGCTTGGCTTGGGTTATGCCTAGTTCGGTTCCAGACTTGCTTTTTGGATGGTGGAATTGGCTGGGGAAGCATTCGTCTCAGATCTAGAATTTAGTCCCGTTGTGCATCCTTTGGTGTATTTAGAAGGAGCGGAACCGGAGGACTTTTGAGGATTTGGATAGCTCTAGGGATCAGTTGCTTGCTTCTTTTTGTGGAACTCTATTTGATTGGTCTCGGGCGTGGGGACTCACGTCTAGTGATTCCCTCCCTTCTTTTCTTTGTTCCCTTCTCCTTTTGTAATTTCTTTGTTGTTTGGTTTTCTCTCTTGTTTCTCTTTGTTTTCTTGTGCTTGTATTTCTGGGTTGCTATGTGTTTTTCAGGCATAGAGTAACCTTCGTATATATATCATTCTTACTTATCAAAAAAAATATTGTGTTTGATAAAAATAAAAATTGAATGCAAAATATACAAAGTCAATGCTAAATATAAAAAGTACCTGAAATCTATGTGCACGAGGGCTTGCTCCCTCGTCCGGAAAAGAGTACAAAACTCCATACTGCTCCTATTAAATATAGAATAAAAGAAAAGGATTAACAAACTAATCAAGCAGAGAAAAACATAAGCGATAAAGAGACTTGCAACTAGCTAAAAACTTGCCTAACAATATCAAGATGCAATGAAATAATTGTTGTTCTAAATCTTTAATCTTGAACAACAACCATCCAGAAGTTTTTTTCCAATCTAAAGATATGATGACTTCATCAATCAATATTATGCACCCCACAATCATCAATCTAAGAATTATCAAAGAAAATAGTAGGATAATTGTTACAATTCCGTGCACACTTCAGTAGTTTTATTTCCAATTGGATTTCTCTTCTCACAATCTAGCAAGAAAGGATTGTTTATGTTAAAAATATGCCAAGGGGGGGGGGGGGGGGGTGTAGAGAGAGAAAGAGAGTGCAAGAGATGACAAAGTAGATAAAGCTTCTCCTCGTACAATCCATCCAAGAAAAAAGCAAAAGCAAAAAAAAAAAAAAAAAAAGCATTTTTCTTAAAGATTTGTAGAATTCAAGCTCAGCCTTAAGTCTGATTTCCTTTCTATTATAGGTTTATCTATACATTGATACTTTTTTTTTTATATAAGTAATGAAAATTTTATTAAAAAATGAAAAACAGCCAACCCGAGTACATTGGGAATGTACTATGGGGGCAATTGTTAACTTAATTTTTCATAAAAATCAATATAAGTTTTTGGATTTCCTTAGTCATCAAAATCGATATAAGTTCCCCAACATGGTAAAAGGACTTTTAAGGATGGTTGGAGAGAGAGAGAGAGAGAGAGAGAGAGAGAGAGAGAAATTTTGTCATTACCTTAAGCTTTTGTAGATAACTATCAAGCTCACAACAGATACCTTCAGATGAAAACAGTTGCTCTTCACCTGCATCCTCACCAACTAAAGCTTGCTACAGGAATAGGACAAAGAAAGCATGATATTTCAATTAATCCAGAAATGAACATGACAATCTTTTTCTAAAGCTTATAAACAAGAAAATTGAGACCATTCACTTGATAATAGGACTTGTGAATATCATATTATCATCATCTGATGGTTGACATTTCATTATCAATTTATAACTATAGATGACCACTAATTCACTAGGAAGGGGAAATAAATAACGAATAGGAAAGAAATAAAAGAGTAAAAGAACAAGAACATAACATAAGTGAAAATAAGTAAGTGCAAATTTTCAGAGTCGTTGATCCGTGCATGACCCAAACTTCTTCTATTTTAATAATTAAGACACAAACTTCTTGACAGCAGCATACAAACAGAGAGAGTCTACATGGAACTGACAGGCAAGTATCGAAGTAATCTTCCAGGAAAACTTACATTTCAAAAATGAATATATCTAATTAGAAAAATTTTCAAACATTCCTAATTCTTTATATGAACTCGCAACCAACTAGGAAACTGACTTTTCTTTTCTTGGCATAAGTTAAAAAGGTAGTATAATAACATACAAAACCAAACACTATTTGAATTACTGCTACATAGCACTACCTAAAAACTTTTAACCTGATTCATTTTGAAAACAATTTCAACATCAGGAATTCCTATTAATCTAACAATGATTAATAGTTGGAAACACATAAGGTAAGAATGCATCAAGTCCAATCTAGATTATATGAAAACATACATTACAAATTTATGTTTCCAGTCTAGATCATCAGAAACAAATTTACTTTTGCAAGTTATAACTGAAAATTACACTGTTACATAATGGGGATTACTTCTCATCAGTAGAGACACACATCAAGAGTCTATTATCTAGATAAACAATTTAAAAAAAAAAGGGAAATGTAAAGGGAATATCATCCAGGGGGTCCTCTCTGTAATTTCGGGAGACTTCAGACTCCCTTAAAAAGTTTTTCCATTTTAAAAGCCCCAAGTTCCAAGTCTGCAGCAAACTTCAATGCTTACATATCAGTATTTGAAAAAGTTGACTGAAGTGCCCTAATTTTCCCAAGTACTAAAGCAGGATAAAATCAGTCCTCGTAATTCATATATGATCCCTTAAAGATAAACCCTGTTTGGCTAGTGGGTTTAAATTTTCATCTCTTTTTATGGTCTTTTGTCATCCATTCAGTGTAATACATTAGCATAAATCATGGCATCTAAATATGAGGTGCCTCCCAATTACGAGGCAGGTTACTCAGTATGGAAACAAAGAGACCCTCAGAAATCTAGACTAATCTTATTGTTGGTACAGACTTGGCAGCTTGAACTCCTCAGAAAACCTCATAGGGAATTTGAAGCATATGGGAGTATTTCTGTATTCCAGTTAAGAGAAATGACATTGTGGTACATTTGCATTTCATCTGTAGGTGCTGAGCCAGTAGCCTCCATGAGGGTTAAGTGAACAACTCTTTAGTGATGCTTCATACTTGTTAAATTACCGATTGTTCCAAAAACTTAAGCTGTTAGGAAATGGTGAATTTAATCACTTAACCATAAGTTTAACACTCCCCCTCACTTGTGAGCCTAAACTTCCCCTTAATAAGTGGGGGCCCAACAAGTGGGAATTTAACATTTTAAATGGGAGGTAGAGTGAAGACAGAAACCAAACTCAGGATATCCTGCTCTAATACCATGTTAAATTACCGATTGTCCCAAAAGTTTAAGCTATTAGGAAATAATGAATTTAATCACTTAACCATAAGTCTAACAATACTACATTCACCCCCTCAATGTCCTTTGTAAGTACCTCCCAGCTGCTTAGATGCTGCTTGCTTACTTGACCTTTTAGTACATTCCAGCAAGAAGTAACCTCCTTAAATTTTGCATATAAAGTGCTGTAGTTTAGACAATTTTTTAGGCTAAAAAAATTATAAAAGTGAATTCTCAGCATTCAGTGCTTGTGACAGGTCAGATGCCTCTTATGCAACGACATATCTTATGCCCATTTGTGGTGAAATGCCATACGCCCCTTTGTTGGGAGATGCCACAAGACCTTCAGTTAATGAAGTCAAATGCTTCTTGCATACAATGTATTATGCTTCTTTATCTTTCCTCTCTTGTAACCTTTCAGCTATTGCTCTTTTTATTATTTTTGGTTGTTCTTTCAACTTCATTTAGTTGAAGACAGTCAAATTTTTTTGTTAAAGGAGCAAAGCTTTAGTTGTAGTGCTGTTGTGATAAAAGTGACAACATCAGTTCATCAGTCTTGATTACAGGGGCTGACTTAGCAATCCTGAATCAATTGACTTTCCCATTCTGCTGTTTGTCTGATAATTACAGCATTAATGCCACACAAAGTCGATTAATGGATTGGTCTTTACAGGCATTCTTCATGGTACTCTCTTTTTAGGGAGCTCACTAATAAAGCTTTGAATGGGAAAAAGCATGCATCTCCAAAAAAAAGGTATTAACAAGGTTTGCATATTCCCCAGTTGTCCAAAAATAAGAAGAATTTTTTTTGATATAAATCTCTAAACTTTTTTGGCTTCTTTCATCTTTTCACATCCCCCCAAGGCCCTTTTTTTCTCCCTTTCTTCTGCCTGTTTCTTCAAGCAAGCCATCACCCGTCCCCCCCCCCCCCCCAAAAAAAACAATATCCTCACAAAGTTATTCATAGAACACCACATCACATGAGTGTTCATGAAAGTACTTGAATATTAGTAACAAAGGTTATGGTATATGTAGGGTGCCTAATCATGCAAGTGAGAAACAGAATTCAAGCAGTATCTCAAATTCAAATTTAGAGCTTTGCAGCATACAAACACAAAATAATATCTAATTCACAAAGACAAAGGTATAAAACAATCTTCATATGAAATAAAACAAATTCCAAAAATTAAAGGATTTAATTTCACAACAACAATACTAATGAGAGTTTTTTCTATTTCATTTTTTTTTATAGAACTTAGATACCAGTAAGAGTTTCTTATGCTGTTTGCGCTGAGGAAGAATTCCAAGAGCATCTAGCATTGATTCATCCAATTCTACAGGAGGAAATACTCAGTAAGTAAACAGAAATAGAAGCAGTGGTGAAGTAAGCCAAATGTCAGCAAGATAACCTTTTGTTTGCAGCAAGGTGGCCAGCACACCTAAAGAACCCAACACCAGTACATCATCCCCACTTGTCAGGAAAGAAAGTAAAGCCTCCCTACACATATCACCACTATCATAATGAAAAGAATACAAAATAAAACGCAAAATGAGATGATGGTCTCTAAATAACTTACCAATGATAGAAACAAGAAAGCAATTAGACTGAAAAAAATAATTCTAGTCATGACTAGGAGAAATGTAAATAAGTGGTAGTAAGGTAGAGGCAAAGCTAAGAGAAGCCAACATTGCCCCATCTTTTTTAATCAATAGGTAAGTTACACAAGCACAGAGTGGGTCTTAAACCCACGATCTCACCCAAGGCTGTGAACGACCCGAGCTTTGCTGAGGAACAAATGTTTAAGCTTGACTTGACAACAAAAGTAAATTGTTCAAGCTTAGTTCAAGCTTGAACTAAGCCTACAATAATTTTCAAGGTCGAGCTCGTAAAAAACTCTAAAAACTTGAGCTTGGCTTGGCTCCGCTTGATTTATTAGTCAAGCCAAGCTCAAGCTCAATATCAAGCTTAAACTCGAGCTTGACGTCAAGCTTTTGAGCTTGAGATCCAACAAAAGCACAATATCAAGCTTGTTTGATTTGGGCAAGTGATTCCAACTCCCAATTAATTAAAGTCTAAGTACTATATGGGATTATCTGTCACGCTCATATCAAGCTTATTACCTAGCCCAAAAATGAGCCTAGACTCCACTTGTTTTTTTTCATCAAGCTCTGATGTTCACAAGCCTGTTCATGAACATTTTTTTTCTTGGACTCAGCGTGTTTATTAAACAAGCCTTAAAATAATGCTCAAGTTTTGTTTGTTTATAAAACAAACAAATATGAACAAGCTTTTTATTAAGTCAAGCCCGAGTTTTTTATGATCGGCTTAGTTCATTTATAGCCCTTCCTCCACCATGTTCTTACAAAGCGAGGAGGTGGCATTGCTTTACATGAAAAGAAATATATTTTTTTGATAAGTAATAAAGATTTATTGATATCAAAAAAGAGACACCCAAGTACACATGGAGTATACAGCGGTGTACAGATCAAATAAAAAAATTACATAAATCAAGTAAATCCAAAATTAAAAAAAAAAAGGGTTGGTTTTTCTGCACCAACAATCAGTCCAAAAAGGTTTTAAAAAAGAATAACTTGAAATCAAGCATAGAACGCTCACTATCTTCAAAGCCCCTACTATTTCTTTCCTTTCAAAGACACCACATCAAACAATGAGGAACAATGATCCATATATATCCAATACAATGGCGACCAAATCGACCTTGTCAGCAAGCAAGAAGCTCAACAACAGACTTTGGCATAACCCAACATACTCCAAATAAATCAAAAACCATAGCTCACAGATCCATAGCAACCGGACAATGAAGGAAGAGATGGTCAACAGTTTCATTATTACACTTACACATACAACACCAATCCAAAATACATACATTTCTTTTCCTTAAATTTTCAATTGTCAAACATTTCCCCAAGGCAGCAGTCCATACAAAGAAAGCCACTCTAGAAGGAATTTTCAGCTTCCAAATGCTCTTCCGAGGGAAAAAATTATCATTATGGCTAGCTAGAAGATGGTAATACGTGCTAACCATAAAACCCTTATTCTTATTAGGTAGCCAGCACCTCTTATCCTCCCGAATCCCCCGTATAGGAGTGCCATAAATGGGATCCATAAAACTCTAGAAAGCTTCCAATTCCTGATTATGCACGTCCCTAAAGAAATGTATATCCCAATGAAGAACTCAATTGGTGTACCACATTAGATCAGCCACACTTGCCTCCTTGTTTTGACAAATCCTAAATAATTCAAGATAGCATTCAGCAAGAATAGTCATTCCATACCACCAGTTTAGCTAGAACTGCACTTTTGATCCATCTCCAATTTCATACAAGATAAACCAAGACAAAGAGGACCACCTCCGTCTAATATTTTTCCACAAACTAACTCCATAGGGACCAAAAATTGAGCTAGAACACCAACCACCCCATTCACAACCATTCTTCACCTCTATCACTTGATGCCATAAGGCATCCCTTTCTCGCCCAAATCTCCACAACCACTTCCCTAACAAAGCCACATTAAAGTCTCAAATTCCGAATCCCTAAACCACCCGAAGAAAGTGGAGCAAGAATAGTAGCCCATTTAACAAGATGAAATTTGGGTTCATCCCCTAGGCCACCCCATAAAAAAGTTCCGCTTAAGTCTTGCAATTCAATTAGCCGCAGGAATAGGAAATGAAGAAAGAAAATAAGTAGGTAATATAATTTTTTTCTAATTTCCTTTCCACCTTCTCTAACCATTCCACTTTCTCTCTTAAAATCCTTGGGAAATCCAACACATCCAGGAAAGGCTGATGAACTTGCTGATTAGAGTATAAGTTCATATAGAATTGCGTAATACAATCGGAAATCGTATCCTGGTTAGAAGTCAAAACCCTATCAAACATAAGATTCTCAATACAGTTATATCTACTATTGGAGTTGGCCATCCTATGAAAAAGCCTCGTATTGGAGTCCCCCTCCTTTAAGTGCAGCACTTTAGACTTTTGTCTCCAGCTAATCTCTTCTAACAAAGTGGTCTTTTCAAGTTCAGAATGAAGGCTAGCTTTTTCCAATTTTTCCTCATCTGTTAGAGGTTGAGTCTCCTCTTGAACATCTAAGGCATTCAATTTACTCCATAGCTGCTGTTTCTTGGCTGTGACATTACCAAAATCTGTTTTATTCCACTTTTTTAGATCCAATTTCAAAGCTGTCAATTTTTTGGCAAGTATGTGACTAGGAGCCCCTTGAAAATGGTAATTCTCCCACCATGACTTCACCTTGTCCAAAAACCCCTCCGCTGTCAGCCACATTCTGAAAACGAAAGGGGATTCACCCTCTTTGATGACTCCCACCCTCTAGCAAAATAGGAAAGTGATCTAATAACACTCTAGGTAGCATTTTTTGGGAGAAATGTGTGAAATACTCTGCCAAAACCAGAGATAAGAGAAACCGGTCTATTCTAGATGCTAAGGAAGAGTTAGACCATGTGTAAACGCCTCCTCCAAAGGAGAATCTATTAGACCAAGAAGAGAAATAAAGTCTAAAAATTCATACATGGAATGAGCAAATATTTCCGCCTGTAAGCTCTCTAATGGAAAACGGATAACATTAAAATCACCTCCCAAACACCATGGCAAATTCCACCAGCTATCTAGGCCTACCAATTCCTTCCACATGCATTGACGCTTCCTATTCAGATTTGGACCATAGATACCTATGAAAGTCCACTCAAATTGATCAATGACATTTTTAAACCTGCATGAAACCGAAAAATGCCCCACTGCTGCTTCTACTTTTTCAACAACCCTTCAATCCCACATGAGCAAAATTCCACTAGAAGCGCCTTCTAAACCCAAGTATAACCAATCTATATAAGAACAACTCCATATACTTCTAACAAGTCTTCTTGTGATCCACTCTAATTTCGTCTCTTGGAAACAAACGATATTAGCCCTCCAAGCACATGATAAATTACGTATCTGAAGTTGCTTTTCCTTCTCATTCAAGCCTCTCACATTCTTGGATAAAACCTTCAAATTCATTGAGAAACAATCAGAGCCCTTTCCCTACAATTACCACTGCGCCTCGCTGATGTTGAACCATAATTGACATAACTAAATAGACCCCTCAACTCCTTTATTCCTTTCCACCCTAGACTCTTCACTATTCTTTAAATTTTTTCCTCAGTTGCCCTCAGCTGTAACCTAGGAAGCACGGACGCGGCGCCGAAGGTGCCGCACCCGCGTTCGACGCGGCGCGACAACGCGCGAGGGACGCCGTTGCTCGCGAGTCGGTGCCGCGTCGGCCACGTGTTTTCCTTTTTTTTCCAACCGACTCGCGCCGACTCGGCTTGAATCGCGCCGATTCGAGCAGATTCGGGCCGATTCGGCCAGAATCGGGCTGTTTCGGCCGTATTGGGACGTATCGGCCGGCGACCGAAACAGCCGAAACAGTCCCGAAACGGCCGAAATAGGCCTTAAATCATGCCGCAACAGCCGAAATCAGCTCTAAATGAGACCCAAAAACCCTAAATCTGTCATTCCTCAATTTTATTTTGAATATTTGTTACTTCTTTTGTGTTTTCTTTTTGGTTTTGTGTTGTGTTTTGTGTTTCTTGCTTTCTTCTTTCTTTGTTTTGTGAATCAAGGCATAGTAATATGTTTTTTAAGAATATTTTAATAGTAAAAATATATAGAAAATATAAATAAAAATATTTTTAATAATTTTTTAATTGCCGAGTCCCGCCGCACCCGCACCCACCTTTTTCAAAAATTGCCGAGTCCCGCACCCGCACCCGCAACCGTACCCGCACTCACACCCGTGCTTCATAGGCTGTAACTCAGCTTTAACAGCCAACAAAAACTCAGTTGCTGGCCTTTCCAAACCATTGAGAGATGTCCCCAAAAAATCATCAAACTCGTTGAATTTACTTTGGAACCACTCTGAGTAATTATCCTTACCCATCAATATCCCCACACCCAAAGCTGTTGGCCCTTCACATTATCCCTAACACCCATAGGCCTAGAGAAAGCCAATGGTTTAACAATTTAAGGCAACGAACACCCCTCAGTAGACTGAAAAGCATCCTCGGAACAAACATCCAAAATCCTCCATGACAACATCATCCCCTTCTACATGTCCTAATATTATTTCCTTTCCGATGACACCCCAACTACCATCACCAAAAGATTTGATTCATCAAAACCATCAACGGCATCTCCTGGTGGCAAAGAGATTAGAATCAGAATCGCAACCCTCCTCCTATCTCTTAATTCAAGAACCCATTGCTCAGAATTCCCCCATTTCTTAATGACATTGTCTATATGCTCTTGGATGATCCTTTGGATGTCCCCAAAAAAAAAGTTCCAAATTGACCATTGCCTGACATAAAGATGACCTTCAAAATCTTTTTTTTTATGTCATAGAAGTTTTATTAAAGGTGAAAAAGGACTCTATGCTCCTGATGATGAATACAAAGTACCTTAAACAATTACAAGCAAATGAACACAAAGTTCCTTAAGAAATCTTTTTATTAACTAATGTCTTTATTAATTAAAAGCCAAGCAAGTACACGGGAGAGGGTACTTTCACCATATGATTAGCCACCTTCGCTGGAATAAGAAAAAGAGAAAGGAAATAGGTAGGCAAACTAAAGAGGGTACTTTTAGTAAGAGTTACCTTACCCCCGTTAGATAAATGAAACCTCTTCCATCTGGCCAATCTCCACTCCATCTTCCCTAGAATTGGATTCCAAATTGTCCTCTTTTAAAAGCAGCACCCAATAAAAGCCCCAAGTATTTCAGAGGAAGTGAAGTTCCCTACAACCCAAAGTCTCCATCACAATATCAAATAAAAACAAGGATAGAGGATCCCCATAACAAACTCCCCTAGAGCTCCCAAAAAGATCAGATCGGATACCATTGATCAAAATGGAGAATTTAATAGTTAAAATACAACACATTATACACCAACTCCATTTCTTTTTAAAATCACACTGCTGAAGCAAATACATAAGGCAGGTCCAATTCACATGATCATACGTTTTCTCCATATCCAACTTTCACAATACCCTAGACACCCCTGCCTTCAACCTAGTATCAATGCATTCAAATGTAATTATAACAGAATCTAAAATCGGATACCTTTGACAAAAGCATTCTAAGAATCTGAAATAAGACCATGCACCACCCTTCAAAAATGATTAGCCAACACCTTAGAAAAAAACTTGTACATCCCGCCCACTAGACTAATAGGTCAAAAATCCTTCACGTCCACATCATCAGTTTTCTTAGGAATAAAAGTAATAAAAGAAGCATTAAGACTCTTTTCAAACACAGCTTGAGCATGAAAAACATGAAATACATTCATAATACATGATTTCAAAATGCTCCAACAAGACAGAAAAAAAAGGCCATAGAGAGAACTCATCTGAACTTGGCGACTTATCACCATTGAAACCATTAATCACCCCAAACACCTCATCCTCATCAAAAGTTCTATCTAACCAAATAGGATCTTCTACTGAAATTCTACAAAACTCTACATCATTCTACAAAACTCTACATCATCCAAAACAAGCCTGTGGACCTCATTTTCCAAGAAAAGCTACCTATACAAATGAGTAATGCACTCCACTATGGTCCCTTGATCTACCATCCACCATAAGCCTATCAATGGTATTAAATCTTCTATGAGAATTTGCATCATGGGGAAAGAATTTTGTGTTCCTATCTCTTTTAATACAAAGAACTCTAGACTTCTACCTCCAACAAATTTCTTCCAAGAGTGTCATTTTTTCTAACTCTCCTTGAATTCTTTGCTTTTCTTATTTTTCTCACCAGTAAGATCATGAATATCCTTAACAGCCTCCAACTCACTAAGATCCTTCTGCAACTTTTTCCCCCTTTCTTCTACATTGCCCAAAACATCCACATTCCATCTCTTCAAATCAAGTTTCAAAGCCTTTAGTTTGTTTGCTAGAATGTAACTAGGAGTACCTTGGAATTGATAAGACTCCCACTAGGAATGTACCCTTTCCACGAAACCCTCACCCTTTAGCTACATGTTCTCAAATCTAAAGGGCCTCCTACCTCTTTGGAAATTACCACCCTCTAGAAGAATCAGAAATGATCTGATAGCAACCTAGACATCCGTCATTGACAAATAGAAACTTATCCTCCCAATCTACTGACAAAAGAAATATGTCCAACCTAGACCTTGAAACAACCTCTCTAGAATTAGACCAAGTGAAATTCCCCCCATCCAAAGGTAGATCAAACAGAATTTGTTCAGTAATAACATGCCCATTACTAGTTATAGAATCCATACCTGGGACAACCTTCTCCCTCCAAAACAAAGTATATGACCGAGTCTCAGGAAATAGGCATAGAGAAAGTGGAGTTATATTTTACCTCCCATCACAAGGCTCAAGCATCCAATCTTTAGAATTGCGCCAAGTTTTTTTCCAGATCTTCAACAAAATCCCTAATAGTCAGATGAAGATTATGTAACCCAACAAAGGAAATAGGCTCTGAAAACTCTGAACTCACTAAACTTTGCAGTGGAACTACCTAGACAGCCTCTTATTTAGACCTCATAGTTGTCTTAAGAAAAGATGGGTTGAAAACAACTACCTCTTCCACATTTGCACTAGTGAATGATTGGACTGGCTGTATGCTTGTACTCGCCCAAAGACACACCGGAGGTAAGTCACCTACAATGGAGGAAACAGAGAAGGCCAACACGCGGCTTGGTTGAAGTTGAATCAGAGTGGTACAGGATGTATCAGATGAAACCAAGACACTTGGCTTGGCTAGAACTAAATCATTCTGGGGAGAGGTAATGCCACTTTTAACTAGAGCAAAACATTGCATTTTGGGCTTATGAAAATGCCCAAAAGCTTGTGGCCCAAATTGACCTCTATGATTAGGCCTTGGCCCATTATCTTTAGACAGCACAGATTTATGAGTTTATTCCTTCTTTCCTCCACTGGGCTTAGGAATGGATGAACCCACCTCACTAACCACAGAAAAAAGCATGCCCCACCTCCCCTCATCCCCACGCTCCACACACAAAGAGATATCCAAAGTCAGCATATCTTTGATTCTGTTACTCACAATACCAGTAATGATAGATGTAACTTTTGCCCCAAATTAAGCCTTCTCATTCCCAAGCTTGCCTTCGCAATCTCCGCTGGAAGTGATAGTGTGATACAATTCGAATTTTGAAAATCTGATAGTTTCCCCTTTCCATTGTTTACTACACCACCGTTGTCTATCATGGTTCCTCCACCACCACCGGAAGTGCTTTGGAAACCCTCTTTGATTGACTACAATACTCTCTCTAACCAGGACTACTGTCTTCCTCATATGGAATCCAAAGCCTCTCCCTCCACTACCCATCCTCCCCTCTGGTATTACTATGCATCCCTTAAGTTTGCCTTTGGCTAATTCAGGGATCAACAAAAAGGTACCACGGGCGTTGGACCCTAGCTAGAGAATAAGAACTCTATCACCCTCCCTAAAAGTTCTCACAAACTGACCGAGAGATTGCTTAGATATCAATTCCTCAAAATGAAACAAAACTCTCTTAACACTCTCCTTCCCTGTGCAAATTGAGCATAAAGAATTCCAACCTCTTTCATAAATTCGTAACAAGTAAACTCAAAAGTTTTGATTCAATGAAAACAGACATAGAACCCCTATAACGAATAGAACAGGAGCACAATGAAAACTAAGAAGAATATAAGTAAAATAAAAATAAAAACAGAATCTATGAGCACAATGAAAACTAAGAAGAATATAAGTAAAATAAAAATAAAAACAGAATCTATGGCTTATTCGAGGTAGCTAGGCCTCATGAACAAAAACTTTTTAATTTCCTTCTTATTTCCATTCCTCGTTACATGTACTATCTTTGCACATAATTTCAGCCATTAAGTACCTTAATCAATTACAAGCAAATAAAATTGAAATTCTTACAAAATGTTGGAATTCAAAAATGGAAGTTCAATGTATAAAACCCCATGACCGAGACCAATCAAACAAAGGGTGGAGAGGATGACCTTCAAAATCATAAATGCAAGTAAAGAAAAATCTCAGTATACTAGATTGATTGGTGCTACTTGTGCAAGTGTAACGGTGAATTAGTTGATCATCTTTTTCTTCCTTGTCCGGTTGCAATGGATATGTGGGCTATGGTGTTCGGTTTGTTTGGAGTGAGCTGGGTTATGCCGCAATTGGTAGTGGGGCTTCTAGCATGTTGGCAAGGCATATTTGGCCGTCATCGAAATGGGTATATATGGTCGATGGTTCCCCATTGCTTATTGTAGTGCCTTTGGAGGAAGAGAAATAGTCAGTGCTTTGAAGATAAGGAGAGATCCATATCAGACTTGAAGTTATTTTTCTTTAGAACTTTAATGGATTGGTTGGCTGCTTTGCGGAACCAATCATTTTTATCTTTTCTTGATTTCTTAAATTCTGGTAATTTTTGTTCTTGATTTTTTGACCCCTTGTACACTCCTTGTGTACTAGGGTGTTCTCCTTTTTGATATCAATAAAGTTTTTACTTATAAAAATAAAAACTAGACAAAATATTTGGTAGGCAAGCATAATGTTCATTCTTTTTAGGAAACCAGAATTACTATGAAATTAGTCTATTACAATATTCAGAGTAAATCTTGGTGAATAATAGTGTCCACCAGAAACAATCCTAACAAACATTGTATCAAATTATTCCACGAAATTCATCATATAACAGCAATCAGAAGAGAAACTGAATATTTTACCTCAAAGTCAAATTGGAACCAGTACTATCACTTTCGCAAATTACAACTTCTGGATGAATATGTGAAGAACTAGATGAGTTTGGTACATTAACTCTCAAGTGCGTGCCATCCACACCAATTAGACTGTCATTACCTTGAGCTTGGCTATCATGTATAGAACCATGACCAAGCATATATCCATTAAGTTTTACTTCAGAAATTTGTCTGAAGGCCTCAAGCGGAAAGAAAAGAGCAGCAGCAATGGTATTTGCTAAATCTTTGATTTTGACGATTCGCAAGATGCAGCAGATTAAATATAGAGAAGCCACAGCACCAATTTGTATTTCCTGGGTTTACAATCCACCAATGTTAAATAGGAATAAGATGCATTTATACAACAAAAAGGTGTGTTAAAAAACTTATTAAAGCCAACATCTGTGTGTGTGTGTGTGTGTGTGTGTGTGTGTGTGTGTGTGTGTGTAAACTTACAAGCAGGGAAAAAAAAGGAATAGTGAAGACAAAAAGTTACTTACATTAACAGCTTCTATCCTTAAAGAAGGAAGAAGCAACGGAAATATCAAAAGCTGCAAAATGTTATCTGTTATTAACTTTCCAACATCAGGAATCCCAGCAGAAATAACGTCACTAAAATAGTAGAGATTGTCCTCAATTTCATCTACAGCAGCAAGAATTGTAGAGATTGAGTCGGACCCTGGGTTTCTGTCTCAGTAGCCAAAAGATGCTTTTCAGGAATTAAGCATATTATGATCAATGTTATAATCAGAAAAACTATTAATATTCTTACTTCAGAGCATCAGAGACCAATCCATTTAAACTGATACACTGCTTCCGGAAAAACATAACCAAGTTTGAAAAATAATCCGCATGAGGGGCACTGGTGACATATCTATTTACACAATCATCTCCAACTGAAAAATGACAACCAGCATATTAGATATTAAACTTTTTCCCGTAACGCTTAACCACATAGAGGGATAAGAAGACAAAAAATTGATCAGAAAAGGAATACAAGAAACTCACCATGATAAACATTAAGTGTCAGAGCACGTACCGCAGTGCGGACCATGGTCTCCTCATGAAAAGCAAATCGTATTGCCTCAACATATAGTGGAAATGAAGCAACTTCATCCTAGACAAACAAAAGAGAACATAAAAATCAAATTACTATAAAACACAGCCATTTTCTCCTATTCCATTCTAAAAAGGAATGGCAAGCTGATGTTGCTGGACCCACAGGTAGGAAATAGTATAACTTTTTTTATTTTTCTTTGATAATGAAAAGAGGTGTCAAGAAAAGTTTCAATTCCTTGATCAAGATAAGATGTTTTGATCAATTATTATCAAATATGTGCACGGGAAGAAAGAAAGCTTATGAAAGAAATAATTCATATCCACAATCTAAGTACTTATACAGCTCATAAGTACAGAGAGCTCTAGAAAGAGTGTTAAAAGGGTGAACAAAAAAAAGCTGTTAGGTTATCACATACCTCTAAAGACCATCTAACTTCCTGGATTATTATAGGGTGAATGACCCTAGCAAGAGAGTTGTAGTTCAGAACATGTTGAAGAAATGGAACGGGGACATTGTATTCTTGCAATAAACAAAAATAGAGCAAGTGAGTAAGTTTCTAGCTACTTGCCTGTGCCCGCCTTTTGTAGATTAAGTTAATGAAAAGGTTGGTAGAGAAGCTTAAAGTTTGAATTGAGAGTCATTGACAACTGTTTTATTTCGCAATAGGAAAACTTCTTTAACTAGATGTTTTCAGGTGTTTATGGGCCAAAAAAAGACAGCCTAAGCTAACAGGTAGGTGTGGGAGGAATTCCAACGTTTATGAGAGAGGGAGAGAGGCTTAATTATAGTGAGGTAATTCAGTGGAGGTTGGGTTGTAACGGATTTTCTTCTGCTGTTGGAGTTCTAGGACTTTATCTTAGGTAATTGATCTCCCACTGCAAAGAGGAACTTACAGGTGGTTGACTATGATTTCCCCTTTATGCGTTGTATACAGAGGTTCCTTTAACATCCAGTGTGGGATCACTTCCCAATCTGTTCCACAATTGCAACATAAGAAAGGGAAATGCTCATTCATATTCGTAAACCTGTAGCTGAAGGTGGAAAGTTTCGCAGAGTAAAGATTCATGAGATGGTCATCACTTCCAAAGGCAGCTGAGTTTTGTTTTAAATAACACGCTAAAAGCATTTAATGAGGATTTGAAGAAGTGAAATAAGCACGAATTTGGAGATGTGGTAGTAACAAAAAATAGGCCTATGGGCCGACAAATTCATACTTGATGCCATAGAAGGGAGGTGAAAGCTTATCACATGAAGAAAAGAAACTGAACAGCAGCTGAAAGATTCACAAGAAGCATCCTCTAACAACTTGATGAACATGTTCACAAAGCTAATGTAGAGATGACCAATGTTACACATGACTGCAATTAATTAATTACTGGCTATTAAAAGGAAGTTATCAATTTTTCAAAGAGAATACCTAGTCAAAAAGGTATGGTACAAATTAACAAGGCGAAATTACAATATTGGTCCCCAAAGTTTACCTACAAAGCACAAGTAGTCCCTTAAGTTTGAATTGAGCTTTATTGGTCCCTTAAGTTTATAAAATAAGCGCAATTGGTCCATCTATTAACATCCATTAGTCTTATTGCTTACATGGCTAACGGAGCTATGATGTGTCAAATTTTAAGTTAAATGGTATCAAATTTAATATTAAATAATCAAGATTCAAAATCTGACATTAAAAAAATATATTAACCCAGTAGAAGAACCTAATCTAATCGGTGACCTGTTTAGAAATGCGTATTCCCATTTTCAAATGACATGGCCCAGATCTGAAATTAGAGAAGGAGGTTCCTAACAACGCCATTGTTCATCGCTCTCACTGCCATCCTCCTCCATCTCGACCCATCTCTCTGATGCACACAACCACTGGTGCGACAAACAACTCACCTACATATTACTTTTACTTTTAAAATCAAAACTAAGCATGATTATAATATCTGCTGTTTTTTGTGGTGGTTCTAAGAGAATGATGAATGGTAACCACTACGGCACTACTTTTGGGTTTAGGTCAAGATGAAAAGAACAATATAGAAGAGGCAAGTAATTTACGCCAAGTTTTATATAGTCTGTGAATGAAGTTGGCACTCATAGGCTTGTAGGCTAGTAGCTAACCCATAAAGCTCAAGAAAATAACATATGTTTTTCATTGTGAAAAGATATGTGGCACCAGTGGGTTTGCATGTCAGAGGAATATGTCTCAAGGGAGGAGGCGTTAAGCAGTCGACGACAGTGTTGTTAGGGATATCTCATCTGGGTAATGAAATTTGAAATTGGGAATACCTGTTTCTAAACAGGTCACCCGAATTAAGCTAGGTTCTAATAGATTAATGGTTTTTTTTTTTTTTTGAGAAGAGATTAATGGTTTTTTAATGAGTCAGATTTTGGATATTAATTTTTAATGGCATGTCACTTAAAATTTGCCGCATCATGACTCTATTAGCCATGTAGGCACTAAGACTAACTATTGTTAACAAAATGACCAATTTGGCTCATTTTTTAAACTTAAGGGACCAATAGTGTTCATTTCAAACTTAGGGGACTAATAGCACTTGCTAAGTAAACTTAAGGGACCAAAAGTGTACTTTCGCCAATTAACAAACTAAAAAGTAAAAAGAGCAGAAAACTTACGTTTTGAATCTTCACAAGCAAAGAAATTGTATTCTTGTCCAGCTTTCCACTTATTGCTCTTGAAAAACAACAGTACATGCAGTTGAAATACCATATTCAACAAAGAATTCAAGTAATTCAATAGGCTCAGATAAACAATATGGATCAAGGAAAATCAACAATTTATTTTTATAAGTAGAAAAACAAACCTTAAGAAGGATATGTAGTAAGACAACAACTCTTCATGGCAGAAGTCAAATGAATAAGTAATTAGGTAGTTCATGTATTCATTACTGAACATATAGTCTGCAACAATAGGGTAGACCATTAAATTTATCCAAAATTCATATAACTTGCAGAGAAACTAAAGTGCAAATTAAGTTCTTTCTTCAAGAACAAACTTACATATTGCATGTTCGCTTTTTAGATTCTGGATCATAATACTCATTGTCTGCAGCAGCTGAAGTGAAACGATCATAGTTCTGCTAATCTTTAGTATACGTACAAATTGTCCCATGACTTGATTCTCCATGAAAAACCTGCCAAGAGCCAGAATTACTAAAATTGCTGGCAGAAAAACAAATGTACATCAAGGAACACTATGCATAGAGAAGTCTCACTCAAAAAAGCTTGAGTCATTTTGGTCACCATATGTTATCAACTCTGCAATTGATCTCAGTGCCTCAATAACAAAATCCTTCATGAGGGAACCATTTGTAACATTGGTAAATCGACAAAAACAATAGCAGTGAGAGCATTCAGTGAAAGTAGTGCAAAGAAAACAGATATCAGTTACCTTGTTAACTTCATTAACAATTTGAATTTTTGTCAACTGCTCAGTGAGATACCTGCTTTAGACAATAATTAGTCAAAGAAATATTCGCTACAATCATCAGATATCATATGTTAATTTCTTTAAGACACCAAACCAGCCCAGGAATAACCCAGTTCTCCTGAGGCACAAAGAATTGTGCTCAGGGCATGCATATTTCCTTTGCTAAATAGAATTGGTTCATATATCATATGATTTTTTTCTATGAATAAAATAATTTATTAAAATAAAGAACTATTACATTACACAAGAAGTTTTAAACTACTGACCCTAACTGATTAGACTCTAAAGTTCAACATATCTAAGAAATCTAAAAAAGAAACAATAGGTATGTTCCCTAATGCAATCATCCAATCATACAATGGATTTAACATGGAATAGGACATTTAACACCACCAAAAGTCCTGTTATTCCTTTCTCACCGTATGGTCAACAAGATACATAAAGGAGCAGCCTTCCAAATTCTTGCACCCCTGTGATTATGGAACCTGCCTTGCCAACAAGCCAGCATTTGAACCATCGTCTTTGGGCTTAGGCATAACCCAAATAAAACAAACACAAGAGACAGCGGGATTTCTGAAGTCATTATATGACTAGTCTTCGCCTTCTCTTTCGTTCTCTATTGCAAGGTTCCTAGAATTACTACATTCCTTCAGCCTTCACTACGTTTGTATTCTACTATTTTTCCTTTCGTTTCTAAGTTTCTTGCTGTTCTGTTCTGTGTTTTACTCTATGTATACAACCCATGTACTTGGGTAGCACCATTTTTTAAAATCAATGAATGATTTACTTATCAAAAAAAAAAAAAAAAAGAGGAAGACAACAGGTAGCCATAAACATTGAAGCAAAAGATGACCCACCATCTCTTCACCATTCTCACATACAGCAGCAATCCAAAATCATAATGGGTTGCTTTTGCAAATTATCAATAGTCCAGATACCCAGGGCTGTTGTCCATGTGAAAAATGTGACCTCACGAAGCACTCTAGCTCCCCATATGCTTTGCCAGGGAAAAGAAAGCTTCTCAAAACATCATAATACAATTTGACATCAAATTTTCCACTCATAGTTCAAGTCTAGGAAATCCGATCCTCACCTAAGTAGATGGGAACCCTCCAACCTCGAGATTCAACTCAGATATTCATAATTTTTTTTGTTGAATGTGAGAGGACATTAAAGACAAATAGCATAAAGGTCATTGTGGCATAAAGGACATTAAAAGAGAAGGGTGCCTACCCCTATCTCAATAGAATTATAGCTCATTATGGCATTACCTTAAATCTGAATTGGTGTCCAAAAACTGAAGCCACTCGGTTAAAGGTCAACACACAACGCAAATGCTAGCGCTGAAAACTCAAGGTATTATCATCACTTACTTTTGCAGACACCAAAAGGCAATAATGATACAATATACACATCTGCTACTTGTTCACACACACTTATAGGCAGTGAAAGTGTACCATACTAAGCTAGTTCAAAATTCTAACTTCTTTTTCCATAAAAAAACATATATATATATATATATATATATATAAAATAATAATAAAAAAATGAACAGATTGAGAAACATTGTCACTGTCACTGATACACATAATCATATAAAATAATCATTTACACAAAAGGGAAACAAAATTGACCTTAATAATTAATTTTTAAAAGGAAAAGAAATTGACTATTTGGTCGATTCTTAAACTTATGCACAAATTGAGTGCATAAGTTTGAAACTCAAAATTTGTAGTCAGTCACAAAAAAAAAAAAAAAAAAGCGCATAATTACACAATATTATTTGAGCTTAACCAAGATTAATGGATATAACAATTAAGAAGAAATATAGAGGAAGCAGACCTGAGTTCGTCTATGGAGAAGCGATCCCTAGATTTCCAGAAGGGAAGCCACATGATTATTGGCAAATCAGAACTCTCAACTGGAATTCATTCTTAGCCCAAACAATCGAATTCCAATTCAATCGGAAAAGAGAAGCTGAAGCATGTGAAAAAAGAAAGTAGTTTTTGTCTGTCTGTTTGTTTGGTTGTTTTTATGAAAACACAGAAAAAATTTTAATTTCCAGAAACAGAAAGGCACAGAGAGAGAGAGAGAGAGGCATAAAGGCGTTGTGGAGCTGGCGTACGGATCATGGGTCGGGTTGAATTGAATTCACTTCCGGTCTGGGGTTGGGCCTCACTTCTTTAATTGGTATAGCCGTATTTGTCTACCCTACAACTAGACTTTTATATCTCAATCATAAAAAATAAAAATAAATATAAAAAACTTTTATATGGTTGAAAAATATATTAGAGCAGTAGTATTAATAGTGTTAAATAGCTATATAGCTATTTTTAGTATCACCAATTCTAAAAAGTGAGCTATAATGGTTGAGCTAAACTTTAAAAATTTAGCTCCTCATCTACAGTGCAACTATAAATGGCTATGCATTGTAGTAAGAAGCTAAAACCAAAATATATATATATATATATATATATATATTAAACTTCTCTCTCTTCTCTCATTAAATAAATATTTTCTCTTTTTCTTTCTTTCTCTCTCTCTCCGGCTTCTCTCTTTTCTTCTTTTTTTCCTTCTCATTTTTTTTTCTCTCTAGCACCTCCCTTATCTCCTCTATACTTCGCCAGCCAGCTCGCCGACCCACCTCGCCGAGCCACAGACCCATCTCCCTAAACTCATCTCGCCAACCCACAAACCCATCCCTCCGAGAACCCCATCTCCCTTGACCCATCTCACTGAGACCCCATCTCTCCAAGCCCCATTGCTAATTTGTTACCCAAGCCCCATCGTCACCGAGTTTGTGCTAGATTTGAATTTGTGTGCTTTGTGTTTGTGTTTATGTGCTAAGTTTGTGCTGGGTTTGTGCTGATTTGGGGTTGCTAGGTGCTGAGTTTCACACTGGTGGTGGAGGTGGTGCCTGAAGATAGTGATGAAGGCAATGAAGAATAGGAAAAAAATAATAAATAAATAAATTGTTTAATGTAATAAATATATTATTTTATTGTGTTGTTTATATTATTTTATTGTGTTGAAAGCTAAGCTAAAACCATTAATGTTGAATGTTTTGTAAAGTGAGAATGTAAAATAGATAAAATAACTTTTTGTGGTACCAAATAGCTAAAAAAATAGCTCCACGAATGTGGATGCTCTTAATGAAGGGAAACTTCTTTTAAAAATAAGGTCATAATCTATACTATATATAAGAGGATTCTCCTCTTTGAACTGGACTTTTATGTAGTTCAAAAATACCCTCATTAATGAAGGGTAACTTCTTTTAAAAATAGGATAATAAATGTCAAATAATAAATTTTATTTTGAATTCAAAAAGAGAACTCCTATAAATTAGGAATTTCTTCCTTCACATTCATCTTTTTATTCCCTAAAACTTAGTCTTTTTTATTCATTTTTCATCTAAATAAATGTAAAACATCCCCAATTTAAAAAATTAAGAGAACTCCAAAAATTTAGCCTTCTTTCCATTCACGCTCGTCTTATTCTTCCTCCTGTTGACGTCTCGCAACGGTCGACCACCCTACACGGCAACGCTCGACCCTTTCGTGGAGCTCAAGTGCTATGAAAGAAGGGTTGAACCTCTAGTATGTGACTGAATTAAGTCAATTTTAATCTATTCTTACCAAAGGTAGTGAAGGCACCACAAATCATTGAGTTTTTACTAAGGTGTGATTAGTCCTCAAACTCTATTTGATTTTATTACCAGTCCTAGGCTAAGAAAAATTGTCACTTTTCCTAATCTAATATGTGTCGACGCCCGGCCTCGATCGGGAAAAACCGTTGAACCTTCGTTCAACCACCCGCCGTGGTGAAGCTCTTACGCGTATGAGGCCCGTTGGAGGCCATTCTCAATAATGGTGTGGTTTGACTTTAGGAGTCTCATGCGGAGCTTCGGGTGCTTTCTTTCTCAGTGGAGGAAGGTAGGTCTACCTTTAGAGATATGGCAGGAATCTTGGCCAAATTTTAGGTGATTACTAAAAGTAAGTGAAGTTGCTACCAATCATTGGGTTTTTCTAAGGTATGATTGGTCGCCTGTTTCTAGTTGATTTTATAACCAATCCTAGGCTAAGAAAAATGTCATTTTTCTAGATCTAATGTGGATGGCAAAAAATCTTGATTCTTGAGTCCAGAAGTTTGGTTACTTGTGGGAAAGGTGTTAGGCAGCCCACAATGCCTGTCCAAGGACAGTCCTTTGTTTTGATAAAACCTTAATTTTTAGATATTGGTAGTGAAAAACATGATTTTAACATTGGCTTTCGGGGGCTTTGCATGCACGGGGTTTTGAGGTTTGGCTTTTGAATGAGTGTGGTCTCAATCTATGCTTTCTTAAGGCATTCAGGCAAATACTAGATTTGCACGGCGAAAATCCAGCGACATGTCACCTTACTTTCACGGCAGAAATTAGGCAGCGCTTTGCCTTAGATGACATGGACTATGACAATCACACCGGGAGGAGCAAGCAGGTATATATCTACATACATCATGCACAATGCTAGCACACAGAGTAGGAAAGTAAATGCCTACATCCCTAAAGCATGGCCCAAAATATAGGTGCAGGAAAGTAAACAGGGGTCGCCATACTATAGAGTTGAGGACGAATGGTACATGGCATGATATACCTAATACAACCCATCTAAGAGAGAAAGGAGGGAGGAAGGAAGGGGGTTTAAAAGAGTATATAACCAAATGGGAGAGGCTAGACCCCTAAATCTATTGAACATAGCCACTTGGCTCATACATGCTTGCATCTGCGCCCTTTTTGCTCCATACGTTCTCTCTCCATGTGTGTACATGCAAAGGCAAAGACAATAAACTAGCAAACAAACAATGGAAAGAAAGAGATGTGTAGATAATGCGCAATGGGTATAAAGCAAACAAGCATACAAGTGAAGTAAGCATAGCATGTGGCAGGAGACATGACAAGCAACAAGATAAGCAAGCGAACTAGAAGGCAAACAAACAAGAAAACAAGAAAACAAGGAAACAAGCAAACAAGAAAGAAGGCAAACAAAAGATGGTGTCTACGGGGGACAAATGTAGATTTGGATCGGATGCCCATGACTTCATTGTGTTGAAGTATGGACGATACACTTGCAAGCAAGACTCATGCATGAACAAGTAAGCAAGCATGTAAAGATGCATAGAAAGCCAACGGGTGGCACAACAAGCATGGTAAGCATATCATTGCGTGGAGCGGAAAAGGGAAGGGTACGCACAGAGCAACCCAGCATCCGGAGATGCCTCCAAAATGGTTACATCCAAACAAGGTCTCATGGGCGTCGGATGTAACCACACAAGGTTAAGCCCACGGAGGGCACCAAACATGACAAAACCTAGAACTAGAGAGGCTAACACAAGCATAAAGCAAAGAAGTAAGCAAGCATAGACATGCAAATAGAAATGATCCAAATCTTTTTGATATGGGCAATGGTACATGGATGATGACAAAGACCATAAGGTCTAGATCGGGTCTGAACCATTAGGCCAAAACACAAGAAAATGCGATAAAAGCAACAAAAGGGTTACAAGCACATGGCATGACAAACAAAGTCTAGGCCTAAGCAGCACATAAATAAGGCATAAAGCACGCAAGCACATGAGAGATAGCATAAAGCATGTAAATACACCGATCTACGCATATAAGCATGGAGATATGCATGTAGGCATGTGAATGTACATCTAAGCATGTGGATGTAAGCATAAAAGCATGGAAGAACACAAATCCAAGCATACAAGTATGTGAAGGCATAGACATAGGCATATGAGCATAGAACATGCATACAAACATGTAGATCTAAGCAAGGCATAGCCTAAGAAATGATATCAAGCATGTAAGCATGTTGACCCAAACATCAACACACAGGAAAGAAAAGATCTAAGCATCTAAAACATGGCATAAAGCATAAAACATGTAGAAAAGGCAACTAACACATGAAGAAACATAGAAGCATATGGAAATAAGCTAAAAAGCATGCTAAGAGAAAGATAAAGCAAGGAACATGCTAGGCAAAGCAATAAATCATATTATTAAAGCAAGAGCAAGCAAGATAAAAGTTAGAAAAAGATTTAGAAAGTTAGGGGTGTAAATAGTAGCTAAAAAGCTACATCCACACCCCTAAACCCCAAATCCAAGGTGTAGAACCAAGGAAAAGAAGATTGGGTATAAGGACAATACCTTGTATTTTTTGTGAAAAGAAGAATCAAGGGGCTTTGATTTGTTTTGTGAGTGTTTTTGTGTGTAAAAATGTGTTTGGAAGAGAGGGAAAATGTGTAGAAAACATCCAAGCAAAAAGTAGGACCTAGGAAATATTTTTTTTGGTCTAGAGGTGCCTGAGGCCTTTTATAGCCTCGGCACGGATTATGAGGCGACGACCCTTGAAAGGCCGCCTCCTGCAAACCTCCTCGAATGAGTTTGATCTTGAAACCACTGGAAATATCTTGATTCTAGATTCTAAAAGGGTATGGAACTTGAAAATCCAACGGTCAGATCAAAAGTTATGGCTCCCGGAAGTTAGTGGTGCATTGATCGATGCGTTAACACGATTTTCATGATATCTCAGCCGTTCTAACTCCAATTTTGACCCATGAATAGTCGTTGGACTAAGGATTTGATAATATTCTCAATGGCAATGGTATCAACTTGTTCTAATGGCCAGATCAAAATTAGGGTTTCTAGGGCCCGCCAAGAGGCAACTCTAAGTTAAACTTGGTCAAAGTTGCCAAAAATCTCTGAAAAACTCGGGTTTGATGTAAAACTATGAAAGGTGCTATTTTGAGGGGATTTCGACTTTGTTTGACTTTCGATCAATCCAAGGTTCACTAGGGGCATTTTGGTCATTTTAGCTGAAAAAGGCATTTTGGATGCTTTGGTGTCCGAACTTGTTGCGCCCATGTCATTTTGAATGTTTAGTTTATTGTAATGTGAATCGATACCTTATCTTGACTTCAAGTCTTGCATTCCATGCGAAGGATATTTACTTCACGGATTGCATGATTAAACTTCTTTGTGATTGCGCGAATGTTCGTTACGCTATTATGACGTGACTTAGTAACATCACATCGAATTTAAACAATTAAACACATTTGATGTGTAGGATTAAAATTGTGATGAGATCACAACGATTTCAATACAATCCACTTGTTCTAAAATTTCTAGTGGGAGAGAGATTCAAGGGTTGGTACTCACGGCCTCCATTGTCGATTCATAGTGGTGTGGGATAAACATCTTGTATTGGCCTCGAGCCTTGCATTCCATGCGGAGGGTGTTTATTTCATGGTACTACAAGATTGAACTTCCTCGGTTTATAGTCGTGTGGGGCAAGCACCTTGTCTTGGCTTCGAGCCTTGCGTTCCATGCAGAGAGTGTTTTGCGTCATGGTACTACAAAATTAAACCTTATAATGGTGTACACTAGACGAAGTTTGGTAGTATCCTCTATGTTGAGTTCTTGCTATTATTATTTAGAGGCCAAAGGAAGAGAGGCAAATTATTTTTGTTTAGTAAGAGTTACCATGATACCATTAATAATGAGAATAATTCTCGCCTAATCATAGTGGTTAGTATTCACTCTATGCTGAGGAATATTAATTGCGGGATTAGGTTGTCATTGCACCTAGTATAATATGGTTTTTGGGTTCCATATTATATAGTTATGGATGCAAAATATAATGTCCTTGTAATTATGTTCATAGTCTTAAAATGAAGGTGTCATAAATTTTTGTGCTCTAACTACTATTTTAATAGAATCACATTAACTAAGAAATAATTTTGGATATGGTGCTTAAAAGAGATAAAGTACATATTTATGTTTCGATTTAGCATTGTCATAATTTCCTATACATTAAAATGCTAAAATGTTACATTGGCTTCTATCTCAATTGTGCTACAACATAAGATGCAAGAGTTAATACTAGACTTAGACTTTATATTAAGTCTAAATGAGATGTTTGGTATGAATCATATTGATTGCTAAGAAAGGCTTAAGGAGTTCCAATTGCATATCATTTTATGAAAATATTTATTTTAAATGAATTGGAATTCTTGGTTGAAGAGATTAGATGTTAGTCTCGTATGGATATTATCCACAAGTCATTGTAAGAATCATTTGATCAATTTAGATTGTTTTGAAGATAAATTCTTTTTATATTATCTGAGTTGATAAGTGAGTTCTATGCAACGGAAGACATCTTAAAAGCTAAGGCTAAGATCAATATGATTTAATTCAAATTCTTAGTCTGATCCAAAAGATAAGGGTGGTAAGAAGAGGACTTATGATACCAAACAGTTGGACAAACTAGTTGCCCTAGTAGTTTTCAAAAGGAAATTAAACACAAAAGTAAGACCAAAAAGAAAGTGTTTCTGTTTTGGTGAAGCTAAGCATTGTCCATGATTGTTTTCTAGATGAAAATTTACATGTTTTACCTTTTAAAGATAAAGTTTTCGTCCTTTGGCGTTGTATGTTTTGACACTTATGTCTAGATCTTATTAATCTAAATGATATTCAATATTAGTGAAAGATGGGCTTTTAGAACCATTATTTTGTTATATTCCTAGTCTATGAATTCTATTTAGAGGATAATATGATCTAGAGCTCATTTTCATAAAGGAATAAAGTTCCAATGACTTTTTCAAGTCTGTGCATACATAAAGGAGGAATATGGCTCTTTTAAAGGTAGAATGTTCTAGAAGAAAAATGTCAGAATTTATTGTAGGACAACCATAAAATACATTTAGAAATGAGATGGTTGTATTAGATACACCACAAGACATTATTCTGCAGATAACTATTACACCAGTTCAATATCGTAGTGGGAAGATTATCAATTACCAAATAAATTCATACTTTTGGGATAAACTTTTGAAGTCATTCCATAAAGATATGAATTTGATCATCGGTCCTACATAAAGGCAGTGGATGATATGAATATGGATTACTGGATCAAGGTTATGTGAATAGAATTAGATTCTATTTGAAGTCTAGAACTTATAGAGGCGCCTAGTAGCATTAAGCCTATTGCTTTCAAATAGGTCTACAAGAAAATGAGATTGATAGATTAAAAGGTGCAAACCTTCAAAGTCAAGACTAGTGGCGAAAAGATTTATTCAGAAAGAAATTGTTAGACTATGAAAAGATTTTTTCACCAATAGTCAAGTTTGACTCTATCTAGATTCTCTTATTCATTATATTTCATTTGGATAAAATATGGCAATGGATATCAAGAAAGCTTCTTTTAGTAGCAATCTTGAGGAAGACATCCATATGATGTAACTAGACTTGTTCATAGCAAAGAACCAGTAGTGTTTAGTATGCAAGTTGCTTAAAGTCTATTTATGGACTAAAGCAAGCATCTAAATAAATAAAAAATATCATCTTTGATCAAGCAATCAAATTGTTTGATTTTGATTAAGTATTTAAAAGGCCTTATGTGTGTAAAAGTTATATAGAATAATAAATTTCTTAATGTATGTTGATGACATTTTAATCATTTAGAATGATGTAGAGTTATTGTCATCAGTGGAATTTTTAGTTGTCTAGTCCAGTTTGATATAAAATACTTGGGACAGACTGGTCACATCTGAAGAATTAAACTTTGTTAAAATTCAGAAATTAGGATGTTGGGTCTATCTTGAACGGCTTAAATAGATTAGATTTTAACCAAGTATAACATGTAATACTTCAAGAAATGATTCTTTTCTTTAAGTTTGAAGTTCCTTTATAAAGGACTATAGTCCTAAGACATATAAAAGAAAGAACATATTAAGACGGTTCCTTAAACCATATCAATAGGAAGTCTTTATGCTATGCTATATACTAGGCCAAATATTTATTTTGTGGTGGGCATGGTAAGCAAATATCATTTGAATCAAAGATCACTTATTTAGTGGGAGTAAAGCACATACTCAAATATTTTAGGAGAATGAGGGGTTATATGCTTGTCCACCAAAGTGAGGATTTGATGGTTACAAATTGTACAAATACTGACTTATAGTTTGATTGTGATTCATGTAGTTGGACTTCAAGATATGTGTCCATCCTAGGTGGTGAAGATACACATTAAGTATAAGTATTGTCTCATTAGAGAAAAATGAGTACGTGATTTGTAGTAGAAGAAAAGATAATTTATGCAATAAATCTAGCTAAAACTTGTTTCCAAACCTTGCCTTAGAGTAATTATGAATTACTTTAAAGGGAAATAAATGTCGGATATATGGTAAATTGTCTTTGAGGGCAAGTGGGAGATTGTTGGGGTTTGTGCCCTAAAATCCAATTTATTGACATGTCATAAATAATTAAATTGTTTAATTATATGAGACTATTTATAAGTGAACTAATGGGACATTATCATAGTCCATGAGATGCATTGTATGTGGTTTATGTGAAAAGTCACAGAAGATGTAAATTACAAGTTCCTTATAAACTCAAAATGTATTTCGTAGTCGGTGATGAAATTAGGCATTTCATCTGCGAAGACTATAACACATCAACTAAGATGATTTGTCTTGATCATGGAAGTGGAGACTTCTAATTGATGTGTTGATATGTCTTAAAAGTTAAGACATATTGAACTGGACCGCTGTAAGATTAATTATTCAATCAACAACTGTCACTTGAATAATTAATCTCACGACTAAGAGGGTAGTGTACTTGATCATGAAATGTAGGTTACTTTGATATATCAAGAGTGAGATCTAATATTCACAGTCAAAATTTCAGTATCTTGGGTAACCGCACGTAGTGTTGAGGGAACACATATCCTTAAGATGAAATCCATAATCTCTTTTTATAGAGACACAAAATATCCCTTTGAGATAAATTTAATGGGAACTAGTTATTCAGGGCGCCCACTTTAGTAAGGAGTTACTAAAACTTATATTTATTGAAATTGGATTTCAATAAATGTGAATAACTAAAAGATTAAACCGGGTACTCAATGATAAAATAATTGTTTACAAAGTGACAATTTATTATGACTTGTTCACTATGAATATTTCATGGAAGGGTCAAATGATATCATTAGAGTCTTGGGATATAATTTATTAATAAAACCTAGAGTGCAATTATATTTATATAGTGGTATTAAATATAATTGATGGTAACTTTGGACTTGTCAAGAGTTGACAGAAAAGCCCAAAGCCCATTGGAGCTAATGTATTAGTCCCCTTTGGTCTCATTCCAAGCCACACACTAAAACCCAATTGGAAATGCCCAATAGGCTAGTCCAATTAGATAATCAGTTAGTTATAAAGGGAGAAACATAAAAAATTTTATTTTAAGATACATCATTTGTGAAATGGTGTGTATGTATGAGTGAAGCCACTCGATTTTTCTCCCTTGGAAATTGATTGAGAGACCACACTTCTTGGGCGTAAAGTGGAATTGAAGTGAAGATTAAAAGTGTTCCCAAGTACTTCTAATCTTTTGTTTTGAATTTCACCACACCAAGGTACGCTATCTTGTTCTTAAATTCTGAAATTTACATAATGCATGTTATCAATCATGAATGAAATAGATCCATGTTTATTGCTTCCACTTTGTATTTTGTATGAGATACAAAATCAAATTTTCCAACACATGATCTACTTCTCTTTGGTTTTAGTGAAAGATTAAATGCACGACAATGTTGAGATCAACCACTCTAAAAAAATAGTCAAATATTTGGAAGGGTAGACCAAAACAAATAGGATGAGTAGAGTGGTCTTCTACTATGGAAAAGCAGATCAGAAGAGAGAGGTAGAGTAGAATAGAAGAGAAGGGAAGAACAGACCAGAACCTAGTCTTCCACTATAGAAGAGCAGACCAGACCAGAAAAGAAGAGTAAAATAAAACGGAAAAGTAAGGGAAGACCAAACTAGAACCCAGTCTTCCACTACAAAAGAGTAGAGTAGACCATAAGAGTAGGGTAAAGCGGAATAGTAAGTAGGGAAGAGTAGACCAAAACCTACTCTTCCACTACAGAAGAGCCAAGTATCATAGAGTAGAACAGAAAAGCAAGGAAGAGCAGAAGTTGTTCTACTACTTAAGCAAAGGAAAAAAAAAGTGTGTATCTAATGAGAGGTTTAGGAGTGTTTATAAGTAACAAAACAAATGATAAAATAATGAGCTTACTAACGAAACTAAACTACAACGGGCCCTAATTATACACACTTTCCAAGGAGAGAAAATTATAAAATCTTAAATTATTCATATAATGATTTTTCTAAGCAGTTTTTGGATCTTTTAGGTAAGATGAATGCTTAAGCAATGGTTTAAACTTTTGTGAGATAGAAGTGAATAGTATTTTTATAGAGAAACACGTTCAGTATAGTAGGGTTTAATAATCGTATTGATAGTCTCGAAGCCTTAAGAGTGTGTTTGTTTGGAGGTGAAATAAGGTAGATGGAAAATGTTAGGACATATATGGAACTTGTTATAAACATATGTTATTTAGAATTGGCTAATCCTTTGACAAAACGCACTTTACTTGTAATTGGGCCGATCTAAGATAAGTTTAACACTTCAAGAAATATATTGCTAAAGTCAAGTGTTAAAACCATGAAGATTAGACCAAAAAACAAGTAAGGAAAGGTTGTTCATTAAAGCTGGATAGAACCTCAACAGAAGCTCGACAAAAACATATCTATCGAGATTTAATGAACGAAACTCAACAGAAGCTCGACAGATCTAGAATCTATCGAGACTTACGAAATCAGAATTTCCAGATTTGATTTTCGGCCTATGCTGAAATATTTGCATTAGCTTTTGGGGCTTTAAAAGAATTGGGCTTTCAAGTTTGATTTTGGAAAGGGGTGTGGCCTTTATTGATGCTTTGCTTGCACATTTGGAATTGTTTCCAAATTTCCACAGTGAATATCCGGCAGCATTTCGCCTTATTTTTGTGGCAAAAATCTGGCAGTATTTCACCTTAGGTGCATCATAGCACACAAAACACTATTCTCACCAAGCTTTTGCTATGAGAATAGGGCAAAAAGATGCCCCATTTTCACGGTAAAAATCCGGCAAAGTTTCGCGTTTGGTGCCATATGGCGCACTAGCAGGGTTTCATACCTGTGTATACGGTATGCGTCAGTATATTCACACTAAGGCAAGCCGAAACTCACCAAAACATTAAGCACATTGACGCATGTCACATACACGAGAAAACTAATGTCACTAGCTGACATAGATCGTGGCAATCACACCGCGACAGTCATGCACACAATGTAGCATGAATATGCATCTGTGGCAATCGCCTTGAATGCATACCCACACTTCAAGGTTAAGAGCTCCCATGATCACGAGGAGTACCCTCCTAATCACGTGAGTCCATCATACAAAGTGCATGACCATCTTTAAACAAGCATATATATATATATATATATATATATATATATATATATATATATAAAGCATGCATAATGCTAGCACACAGAGCAGGAAAATAAATTAGATATTGCCAACATTCCAAGGGTATGGTCCAAGTAAGGTACAAGATAATGTAAAGATCAGTTATTGCCTTACCCAAGGAATGCGGCCCAAGCAAGGTACAAGAAAGATAAAGATCAGACATTTTCATACCCTAAGAATGTGGCCTAAGCAAGATACAAGGAAAGAAAGTCCTAGTTCTAGAAACATGGTTCTAAAGAAAAGGCTAAAGAGAGAAAACGTGGGAAGGCTAAGCCTCTTAATCTACTGATCATTGCCCTTTTTTCGGCTTGCTCCTTTTGCTTTCATTTTGCCATTTTTTGCTTGCATTTTAGAAGTTGTACTCTCGCTCCAAGCATGTATATGCAAAAAACAAAGAAAACACAAAGCCAATAGAGAAGAAAAAGAGATAATAAAGAAGCAGAGAAAGCCCTAGGCAAATACACAAGCCAAGCAAACAAAAAAAGAAAGAACACAAATGGGCAAACAAGGAAAGTTCCATTATATTGGAGTACAGAAAAAACATGTGCCATCAAGCAAAGTTTCTGAAAGGGACTTAGGATTTCGTGTACAAAGACGGGTGTGAACCTGCACAAAAACATGGGTAGGAACCAAGTTTGATGACACAAACAAACACAAACACATATATGAACATATAAACGAAGATGCAAACAAAAGCAAGGAAACCCACTCAAGGTGGCACAAAGCAAGCATAAAGGAAGCAAAGCATGTTATCGTATAAAGGGGAGAGCTAAACATGTTATAAAGCACATACAAAGCTAACATGAGAAACCCTAACATGCAAAGCTAAACAAAAAGAGAGAAGGGCAAGCGGCAAGCAAGCCAACATCATGAAGATGTACTCTCACACATGATTACATCCAAACAAACCACAAAAGGGGAATGGATGCAACCAAACAAATAAAGAGGCACCAAAGGTGCAAACACACAAACCCACAGAGGAAAAACAACATGTGAAGCATGGCAAGGATGCAAGAAACAAGATCTAAGTACACAAGCATGGATCCAAACAAAAAAAGCATGGAAAAGATCAAACAAAGCACAAACATGCATAAAGGAACTAATCCAAACCCTTTATTGAACTTGGGTGTATGGATGTAGACCTAGACCACTAGATCTAGATCTACACCCTACCCAAAACCCAAAACACAAGAAAGAGGCATAAACAAGATGTACAAAAGCTAAAAATCACTAGGCATAGCATCCAAACAAAGCATTAAGCATATAAACATGGCAAGAAGCACAAACAAGAAATTTAAACATATCCTAGCCCAAGAAGGCTAGGCTAACAACATCAAAACAATAAAACATGTTAAGAAAGCAAGTAGACATGCTAGGAAAGCAATAAAATATGTTAAGAAGCAAAAGAAAGCGATAATCTCATCCAGGTTCATTGCTTCCAGATGAATCTTGACATCAAGGATCCATGATAAGTAATTATTGCCAGAGATGTCATGGGCAATGAATTTAAGTTTTGTAAGGTTCACATTTATATCAACGTAATTACAAATAAATAGGATAATAAAATTACTAATTCTTTGGGAGAAAACTTACTATGAGTTTAGAGCACTACACAAATAACCTTAATGTTTGAAGAACAAAAGAAGTATAAATTCCTTTCGAAATTAGGTAGAGTTTCATGATGATAATGTGTTATAAAATAAAGAAAATAATCAAACAAAGTGCGATGAATAACAAGGAGATTATATAAACTCTTGTATTATTCAAGTGGTCTTTCACTATCTTATCTCTTAATACCACATAGGCAGATACAATGTAATATATTTGATATATATTAATTATGTATCATATTTAACAATGCTTTCTCACACACATATATATAGCCTTAGAATGCCTATTAAGTTTAAGGGATAAGGTTGCATTAATTAGCATAATAACAATTACATAAGGAGTAGATTTGGTTATACATTGTCGAAGTAAACATTACATTTTTGTAGTAAACTTTTATTTCTAACAGATAAAACTATAAATTGCAAATTGCACATGTTGGGATCATTTCCATTTATTTATTTCTTTCTTTTCTTTTTTCCTTTTTCTGTTTTTTTTTTTTTTAAGAGAAGGTTAGACTTTTTTTTCAAGGTATATTTAAAGGAGGGACAAAACTGCATTTGTTTCCCTCTATAAAATATTTTCCTAATTCCAGGTGTTAATGTGATTAAAAATGCCGTTCAACCTGAAATATAAAATTTGGGTTATTTTTTCGGTGACCTAATATTCATTTACAACGGAATACAATAGTCCACCGATGACCCACGATCTTCCCCAAGTCATTGTTGAACGAATTCTAGCAGTTGCAATGGTTGCATAAGTCTCCATGTTCAATAGACCTTCCTTGTCCATTCTCAGTCTCTCTCGCACCCAAGGGAGTTAATACCATACCGTACCGGCCAGTATGGATGGTATTTTCCGTTCCGCCACCTTTGCCGGTACAAAAACACCTTTGTTTCGTACCGGTTTGAATACCGGACATACCAGGTCATTTCGTCCATTCCAGAGAAAATATTGGATTCCGGCCGAAAAATATGTATCAGACCCAAACAAAATCAAAAGTTATAGAATCAGATTTAAATATAAAAACTAAAAATTACTCTCTCTCTCTCTCCTCCCACAGTAACTTACCGTTGCTCATGTTGACGTTGCCACCACCATTTAGCCTTCATGTTGCCAGTTAGCTCAGGTTTTGGCGAGCTCCTCCTCTCTCCTTCTTCTTCTTCTTCTTCTTCTTCTTCTTCTTCTTCTTCTTCTTCTTCGCTCTCTCACCCAGATGCCTCTGTCTTCTAGTCAACTTCATATTAACTTTTCTAATACTTTTTCATATTTCCTCTTTGTTTTTTGTGTCTTCTGCCAAACCCACGTGAAAGTCACTTTCAATATCAAATTTTGGCCAAAATGGGCAATTAGCCATAATTGCTCAAGAATATAGTTAGTAGGTACTGTTTGGGAAGTAAATATAATACTAACATCTCGACTCTTAGAGAGTCGAGTTTGGAGGCCAAAATCAAGTCTGAAAGACTCGATTTCCATGGTCTATCACGTCTGATGTGGCATTTTATCCACGTGGCGTCTACCTGGAAATTGAGTCTTTAAGACTCGACTTCCATGTTATATCTCTCCCCTTTCCTTCTTTCTTACTTTTTTTTTTTTCCTGTTCTTCGTGTCTCTCTCCTTACTACCTCTCCATCGTCTACTTCTTTCTTCCTCCACTGATCTGCTTAAGCCCAGCCGGACCCACGCCGCAACCCAAGCCGCTGCGGGACCCAGGCAGTCGCGTGCCCAGGTCGCGAGACCCAGGCAGCGCGCCCAGGTCGCGCGACCCAGGCAGCGCGCCCAGGTTGCGAGACCCAAGCCACCGCGCGCCCAAGTCGCGCGACCCAGGTGGGCTTGCTCGCCTTCGTTTTTTTTTTTTGGTGGTGGGTTTTGCTGAGTGATTATCTTCTACAAACCCACAGTGGTTGGTGGATTTTGATGTGGGATAGGCAAAATGTGGATTTTGTTGGTTATTATGAATTTCTGGGAATGGATGGACTTAGAGCAAAAAAAATTTGGCTTGTAAATCGAGTCTCAGAGACTCGATTTTGAAGTAGACCCCACGTGGAAAAAATGCCACATCAAACCTGATCAGACCATGAAAATAGAGTCTGAAAGACTCGATTTTGGCCCCAAAATCGACTCTCTTACACTCGAGATGCTAGTAAGAAATATAGTTTGTAAACTGTAACTACTAATTATAATGTTTAAAAAATATTGCTAATTTCCCATTTTGGCCTCAAATTTTAACTATTGAATACCATTTGTCATGGCTATTGAGTACCATTTGTCAGTGACATGATGTCATTGATATGCCATTGGCCCAAAAGAAAATAATTTATCTATTTATATTATTATTTTGACTATTATTTTTAGTATTAGTATTAGTATTTGGATTCTCAGCCGAATATATATATATATATATATATATATATTAAATATATAAAATAGCGGTAAATCCGAAATGGTATACCGGTATTGACCGGTACTCGAAATATATCGTACCGCTGGCCAAACCGGCACAACTTCCGGTATGGTATTGACTTCCTTGCTCGCACCATAGCCATAGTTTTGAAAACCAATTGAAGGCATTAATCTAGTTCAATTCTCTTCAAAAACATATATATAGAAATGATATGTCCACAACATTTTCACAACCACTTTTTTACAACAAATCCTAAGTTGTAGGTTGTTACTGGTTGTTATTGTTGAGACAAAAAAAGTAATCTTAGTGTTAGGTTGAAATTTGAACTAATAATAACTAAACACCTGTGATTTGTTGTGAAAATGTTGTAGAAGTAACATCTCTTATATATATATATATATATGAACACCGCAAAAACTGAACCACTAATTCAACCCTCAAAACTAGGAACTGGAGCGGTTGGACTGGTTCAAGAACAATTTAGTCAAATCATTTTGAGCCACACAAAGATCGTATGCCACATATGTATATATAAAAAATAAAAAATAAAAAACCACATATTTTCTATATACTAGCCTCTGAATCTTTTCTTTTTTTGTAAAGGTTAATAATTAACATTCATTATAATTTGAGATACTATATTTTACAATCACAAAAAATTTCTAAGAGTGTAATGAGTAATACGTGTTTATGGATAAAATAATTTTACAATACATTTTTTTTTTTTATTGAAGAGTTTTTAAACGTATAGTTATCCACAAATTCGTAAAAAGAAATGGCCGGAGTAGGCTTTTTGGATAGAACGTGGGATTTTTTTTTTCTTCAAATTAAAACCGTGGGTAGATAACTTTTTTTTTAATAGGGTAGATAACTTTTTTTTTTTATAGAACGTGGGATTTTTTTATTAGGCTTCTTGTTTTTAATTTTTAAAAAGAAGTTAAAAGCAATTTAAATTCTAATCAAACTTGTATATATATATATATATATTTAGTTTTTATTTTTTGGATAAACTTGATGATGTTTTAAAAAAAATGATTTGAAGATAAACGTGAGAATGATTTTTTTAAAAGAAAAAAAAACAACAAATGTATAGTTGCTTTGAAGAAGTGAGTTAGTGGGAGAGTGATCTTATTTTGTAGGAAATATTTCAGGTGAGAGTTAGAGATATATTTTTATAGTGTTATCCTCAAGTTTTGCCCCTACTTAAATGTAAGTTGTAGGGATATTTTGGAACAAAAAAAAAAAAAATTCGGTCCAAATAGGAGAAGCTCCTTATTAAATAATAGTATAGATATAGATATATAGATATAGATATATATATATATATATATAGAGAGAGAGAGAGAGAGAGAGAGAGAGAGGTATGTATTAGAAAGGGATCCTCATCATTTTTTGAGGTGGATTACCTTTGGTTCATGATTTAAGGAAGCATGCATGAATGGCAAAAACATGATTTCTCATTCACTTGAAGCATGCACCCAAGCATACATGTGTCTGGGTAGGGGGAATGATATGTCAGTTATTTCCCAAAACTTGTTCCCCTACCTGCTAGACCACTATTCCCTCTTACTTGAAATGAGGTGTAATGGGTTCGGACTTTGGAGCACATGAATGAGCTTGTTGTCTGCTGGAAAAATCAAAAGGCCTAATATCTAAATTTTTTAGTCATTTGTGAGCTTGAACTTGTTGGGATTGGGGTCATTTATAATGTAACAAAAAACAAAAAAGGTCCTTAACATGTTTTTAGCACGACTATGCCAAGGAAGAATATGTAGCGGTTGTAGTTGTGGAGTTATTTGGTTTTCGGAAAATGACAGCACAGCAACTGTCTACCAGAAGCAAAAATTCTAGGGACTTCAAAGGAACCAGAAAGAGGAAGTCAGGAAATCAGTTCCCAACCTAAATAACAAAAGAGTATTTATATTTGTTTCATTATAATCAAATACATGGGTTATTTCTTCCCTAAAGAAAGATTACAACTGAGAACAAGAATAGCCCTGCAGCAGGCTCTGGCCCATGGCTTGAAGCTTTCAGATTTCCATGTATCCATCTCCCAGAACTGTTCTCATCAAAATGTTGAGCCATTGAACCCAAAGAAAGATCGCTGCACCAATAAAAAGGAAGAGCTTATAACTTAATTAGTAAACAAAAAATTCATTACTACAAAGGTACTAACTTTTGACAATTACAACATGGAAGAATATAGCTGAAGTTCCCTTTTTGGCACACAGTGACTAGTGCCATATTTATGTTTCAGCAGCATATAGTTCCCCAATACAGTCTTTCCATGAACAGTTAAACCAGTTTATGACTAGAGCAAAGCACCGAGCTATAAGGTGCAATTCACTCTGAAGTGGGGCAAAAATTTAATCAAATTTTGCTAACATCTTAAAGATGTTAGACTCAAACCAAGGAGTTCTGGTTGAAATGACATTTATTCTGCAATGAAAATTTTGAGGGTGAAATCATGGCATGGTTTCAAGACTCAATGGGTGCATATGTAACTTACCAATTAAAACTAAATAAAAAAGGTGGTCTTGTATCTATTCTCCAAATGCCCATAAATTGAAATTTTTTTTGATCAGTTCCTACACTACACCTCGACCTAAAGTTAAACGTTTATGCATTTGGAAACTATTTTTGACAATTCGTAATGATTCAACATCTTTCATTAGCTTGTCAAGCCGTTCATTGAATCAACAATCTCAGAACTACTTTCCTTAAAAGTCTTGCCTTCCACCCCAAGTAATTACAAATTATAAAGAAACCACAGTCCATGCAAGAGTATTCAATATCCACTTTAAGATCAGACTACCATTGAACTGAGTTTAACATCAAATACAAAATGATTTCTGAGGAGACAAATTGGTTCTGCTATGTATAACAGTACAAAAATGTGTGAAAATTTTGGAATAAAATATCTAAGAGATAATCAGATACTAGACCAAAATTAGCTAGAACAGCAATGCATGAAAAGTGAAAACTCTTTCTTCAAAAGAAGATAATAAATGCTTTTCTGATATTGCATTTACCAGTGAAAACTCTTGCTTGCTTACATATAGAAATCAACCAAAAAAGAAAATGTAAATGATGGTTCCAATACCCACTAATATTGTCAATCAGTTTCCATGTTAGAAGAAAATGAGTTTTTGGGTTGGGAAAATTGTTGAGACAAGGGGAAGCAAAGAAAGATTAAATCTTGGTGATGGTAAAGGAGTTATAAAATGCTAAACAAAATATGCAACTAAGCAGGGAATCATGGGAGAAACTATGTTATGATGATTCTAAATATTTACAGAAGATGCCGCTTTGTGATACCAATTATGGCAGGTGAAAGAATTTTTATCTCACATACAAACAAAAACAGAGGCATACTAATTAGCTGCAAATTTTGAAGTAACTAATGTGTGTGTGTGTATATATATATATAGTTCCAATAACAAAGTAAAAAACGAATAGAAGTAAGAAAATATACCTGAACATCATAAAATTTAATATAAAAGCGGGAGCTGTGTATAGATAGCTTAGTTTGAAGAATGTCTGCAATTGTTGAACTCAATTTTGCATTAACGCTTGGTCCAAGTCCCCCAATTGAGACCAATTCTCCATATGCAGCTGGCTCTTCCGTGCCCGCAAATTCAATAGGCACTCCACCATTAATCAAAATCATCACATACTGAAGAAGAAGGAGAAGAAGAAGAAGAAGAATAAGGAATATATAATAAAATTAAGTAAGCAAAATCAAGCCCGCTAGTGTGTGTATAAGAAATTTTTTTTTTTTTTTTGTCTAACTAGCGAAGTCCACACAAGATATAAAGAAGAAGAAAAAAGAAGAAGGGAACTTAACAGACTCGGGTTTGCCAATGATTTTGGAGACAGCTTTGGTGGCGTCCTTGAGAATGTCAGAGGCGATTACTGCATCCACTGGCACATTCGTAAATAGATTCAAGCTTGGCATTTCTTTCTTTTTTTCTTTCTACTTACCTCACCTGCTGCTGCGTTTGCTACCTTATCTATATGGATGCCTGCCTTCCAATTCCATCCCCACTCGAGGGTTTCTATTTGTACTTGTAGATAACGGCTGTCATTGTATTTTTTTTTTTTTTTTAAAGGGTAAAATCCAATTTAATTTTAACAACCTCACTTTATTTTGATTGTCAAATTACTTCCTAAGGTTTCCTTTTCTTTTTTTTTTTCTTTTTTTATAAGTACTTCCTAAATCCTAAGGTTTTATTTTGTAAATTAAATAATATTGCCTAAGACTAAGATATGAGTTCCTTATAATAACAACAACAACAACAACAACAACAATAATAATAATAAAAGTCTAATTTTGATTGATTTGTTAGCCTCTTATTTTGGAAAACAAAAACAAAACAAAACAAAAAAGTCTAATTTTGGTTGATTTATTAGCCTCTTATTTTGGAAAACAAAACAATAACAAAAGATTTGATCACCTCTTCCGTTTAAGTATTCTTTTTATTATTAAAAATCTAATTGAAAACATTCTTGAAATGTGTCATCTAATAAATTTTTGTTGTTTAATGAGTATTTTTTTTTTAAATGGCTTTATTTGCCAATCGAAGGATTAAATATTTAAATAGACTCATTTTGATAAATTGAATGATAAAATTCACAAAAATTAAATCTAAAAGACTAGTTTAATATTGAAGTAAAATCCAAGGGTGTAAATTGAATTTTAGTTTTTTATTTTATACTAGCCTATAGTGCCTACTGTGTTTTAAAGATCAGCGATAATAGTTTCAAGACAAAATATATGTTTTTTTTATAAAATTTAATTTAATTTAAATATTTTTTACTTTCAATTCTTTATTTTGAGAAAAGTTGCATCTTTTTTTTTTTTTTTTTTTTTTGCAATGTGAGTGTGAATAGAATTCTTTTCTTTCTTTTGATTGAAGTGTATTGACTCTCAATTTGTTTCATTGAAAATATTTTTTTAAGTGTTTGGTTGAGTATTTGAAAATGCCAAGAAATCTGATGATGCCAAAGAAGTCACCAGTAAGCTGCGAGTACTCCTCCGATTGAAGCAACACCTGCGAAGAGAAAATAGATGATCGACAGAGAGCACCGGTGTGGTGCCGGCCAAAAACCCTCCGACGATCAAGTTAGAGTCTTTTTAAACAACCTTAGAGTGCCAGAGTTGAATAATTGTGCGTACCTTTGGTCATGAGGGTTTTGGGGTATATATAGTGGTATGGGGCCGGAATAAACGCCTTGATGAAGAAGTACTTTCCTTTTAAAAGAGTAATTCGTGAATCTTTGCCCATTATATAGAGCCCTTTCCTTATAGGGATCTTCTTGTTAAAGTCGAACGTGTAGCCTAAGAACTTTCCTTATATTCATAGTCAAATGAAAAAAAAAAAAAAAAAGTTCTTATCTCACAACCCATCAAATCTAAGCAACCTACCAACCACCACCAGATCAACAAAAACCAACCCACCCCACTCCACCGGCCACCCAAACCACCACCAAACTAACACAAACCCTTGCACCACCACTCAACTAACCACTCAAATCCACAAATGAGAGAGACAACAACGTCGTCCTAGCTCAACCACCTGCGGATCAATCCGTTACTTGACTCCAAAGAAATCCCCCGCGGTGACGACCAAAATGCCGTCAGCCCTTCTCTCTCCTGTGCCCAGCCTTTTACTGTTGAAGACGATGGAGGACCTTGAGACCGTTCTATGAACTCATTTTTCTTTTTCTGTCCCTTTTTTTTGCTTAAGAAAAAGTGTAGACGAACTTGTTGTGGTGGGCCTTTTGTGTTTTTGGATTGGACTACCTCCTGTTGTACTGATGCCCAAGTGTTGAAGATAGGAGAGTTGGGACCAGTCCAATTGCAACCAACCTTGGGTCGGCCTGTGCACAAACTATGCCCCTTTTGCTGAAACTTTGGTCACATGTCCATGGAAGACGAAGCTATTACAGAAGAGTTATGGCAAACAAGTACAATATGACAATAATAAAGGCAATATGCTTCCCGTTAGATGAAATAAGGAATTCTTAAGAAAAAAGAATGATGTACCAATAAAAGAAAAACATGTTATAAGTGAAATTGCAAAGGCAAGAAAGGAAATAATTATGACAAATAATAAAATCAAAAGGAAAAGGTTAGTCTACCGTGTTCAATTGTGCTACGGGATTAAGACCAAAGAGAGAACCACTTCCTCAACGTGGGTAACCTCGCAGGAGGATCCTGATGTAGAAATTATCCACCTTGAGGGAATGGGCCTGAATGACTTATGCCCAAACGAATCATTTATCCTCAACAAAGGGTAGACTTTTAGAGGGAGAGAAGGGATTAGCCTATTGGTGCATACGAACAAAGTCTTCTCTTGATCAGCTTCATCCATTCGGATCTGGTTATACCCGGAGAATGCATCCATGAAGCTTAGCAACTGATGTTTGGCCGTAGAATCCACCAGGATGTCGACCCGCGGGAGGGGGTAGCTATCTTTGGGGCATGTTTGCCATCCTACACTCTCTATTTCTCTTAATGATTCTCTTTCTCTTTTTTTCTTTTGTTTTCTTACTTTGATCCTCTCCCAATCCTTTTCTTTCTTTCTTAGTGCTTACTCGTGTAATGTTATGGTGATGGTGGTGCTATAATTATCTCCTAGTGGTTGCTACTATTGCGATGATGATATTGTGCACGGCGAAAGCCCTTTCTATACTACCAACTGTGGCTGGTTTTTACCATTCTACCATTTAACTACATTTGTCTGAATGTGGGTGTCCTTCCCGACCACCTACTGGTTTGTCAGCTACCCAGCCACCATCACTTACCTGTGCTGGTTGTGCCACTCCCCATTACCAGACAAAGAAAATTATTTTATTTGCTTGTTCACCATGGCGTTCTTATCCATTACAGTGTGGACATTCTCTCTTACTATCCCTCATGACATGCACCTAGTGATTCCAACTCATTCTTCCCTCTTTTGGGTGGCATGTCATCCCAGTAGGACATTTCCCCCAAAAGAGTTTGAGCGGGAATCCCAGAATAGGCTTTCCCTTCTCCCCACTGCCAGACCATACCCTCTCTTACCTCTTACCTATGACCCACCACTCTTGTATTGGCTGGGTACAGGTTGGTGGTGCCTGGGCCTTGTACGTGCTCCACTTCCGTGTATGTCCAAAGCTTGTCTGCTGCTCATGTGTTTGTTGTGGACTAGAGGCTTGCCTGTGCATTCTGCCGCTCATTCTTGACCTCTTGTGGTGTGAATTGTTTTCTGATCCTCCATTCTTAATGGCTTGCTTCCCCTAAGGGTTGGGTCTTGCCTGATTGTGGGATTTTCTCTCTTTTAGTCCATTATTTGTTCCTTACGTTGGCTTGCCAGTATTCCTGTCATGCCAATCTATTATTCCTGCTCTGGTGCTATTTGATCCATGCTTGTTGGGCCTCTTTCGGGCCTACTGTATGCTCTTCCCTCAATTAGTTACTATGTCCCAATATTGTTATTGGGTTTATACTCATGTTACTTTGAGCTTTCTTAACCCATTACATTGCTTGTGGGCTCCTTTGGTCTATTTCTTCCTCCTTGGGCATCCTCGACCCATTTTCTTCCCCTGGACACCTTTGGCCCATTTACTAACTCTTTTGGGCTTCCCTGGCCCAATTACCATATCTTTCATCCTTGGGGTTCATGGGCTTTCCATCAACCCCTTACTTTCTTACTTCATTACTTCCGGCCTACTATAGCCCATTCTTATTTTTCTACATCACATAATGCCTATGGGTTTACTACTTCTTCTTTTTGGCTCCTTTAGGCCCATTTGTTTTTCCTAAGGCCCATTTGTTTACTTTATAGGCCTATGACCCATTATTCCTGCCATTCGGGCTTGATGGGTTTTTCTCTCAATCCACTAACTCTTTTCTAGCACATATTGTTAGGCTTCTTCCTGCTACTGGGCTTATCCAAAATGAGCATCAACAATTGTAAAACCCTCACAATAGTAAATAAAAAAATTTACAAAAAAAAAAAAAAAAAAACAGATCTAAGGACCGTTGGGTGAGCCAACAATAGTGGAGGTTGAGCTAGTGATGGAGGATACTGAAGCAAAGGTCAAACCAAGAAAAAAAAATGAAAATAAAAATAAAAAAGAAAATTTAAGAAAGTCAAACCGAGAACAGGTGGGTGGAGCCGGACTATAAATGGCTTTCTAGTCTGGTTTGTGAGAGAAGGAAAGAGAACTTGAGAATGAGAGAGGGGAGAGTTATGTGAATGAAATTGTAAAATGTTTTACACTTGTTTTAAACGTAAAACATTTTACATGTTTTTTACTTACATTTTATCGTTGATTATAAAATATTTTATAGTTAACAATATTTTACTCCCAAACAAACATCGTAAAATGCATAAAAGCAAAACTAACAAATGGAGCATACTTTCAAATAAATAATAGGGTTAATTTTGAAATTATAAAAAATTGGATAGCAGAAAGTTTTAATTCTTTTAATGATAGTTTACTAGACCGTATCAAAAATATTGTTATGATACTAATGTTCCACATGAATTAAGTGTAAGCTTAATCATGTATTTATAAGTTCTTGGATACCCACACCTTATAAGCCGATTTTTAAGGGCGAGTTCTAACTATGAGTTCCTTTCAAATATATAGTTCTGATTGCCTCCCAGCCTAAAACTGAGTCTCCAGCTACTCCTTTTGTCATCTCCATGAGCGATTCTTTCGTGGCTTTGTCTCAGGCCGTGAAGGATGGCTCCTCCTTGGTGGTTACTCCCTCATCCATCCCTGGCTCCGCCACACTGGGCCTGATGCGGACTTGTCCTCTGAGGATTCTAAGGAGGTTCTTGAGGACTCTGATGACGAACCCACTATGAAGAAGAGGGTTTCTGATTCTGACGAAAAGGAGGAGGGTGGTGACCACGAGACCAAGGCCATGGGTACATATCTCTTATATTTGTTAAGTCTCTCCCTTCATCCTTTGTCATTGCCTTCTTCTTCCTTCTTCCTTTTATATATATTTGCCTAACCTTCTGATGCAATCTCCACTCATTTTTGCATGTCTGATCCTCGAATTGCAGAGACTTTTGAGGAGCCAAAGGTTGCTACAAACACAGCAATGCCTACAGTCACTTCTCCTGCCGCACTTGCAGCACCCATTTTTGCTGCACCTTTAGCACAAATTTCTGCCACACCTTCAGCACCAATTTCTACCATATCTTCAGCACCAGTTCCTGCCGTTTCTTCAACACCAGTTTTCACCATTCCCACAACCCCTATTCTTAGTTCTCACGGGCCTTGGTATGTTTTCTTTCTTTCCTCACCTTCCTTATTCCTTCATTATGAATTCATTCTTCCTACTTCATGATTCCTTACACTGCGCTTCATGTTCCTTATTAGGTCTTGTAGGATTAAACATGGTTTGTATCTCATACGAAACATATGCAGCGGAAATTTAACGGATCTACTTCATTCACAATCGATAACATGCACTATGTAAGTTTCAGAATTCAAGAATAAAAGAGCGTACCTTAGAGCGATGAAATTCAAAACCAAAGATTAGAAGTTCCCAGGAACACTTTCAATCTTCACTCCAATTCCACTAACGCCTAAGATGTGTGGCCTCTCAATTAGTTCTCAAGGGAGAATGTTAGAGTGTCTCACTCTCTCACACACACCATTTCACAATCGTGTTCTCTTACCAAAAATTCCTTCAGAAAATTATGTATGTTTCTCCCTTTGTATCTAACTGATTATCTAATTCAGCTTAAGTGTGTGGCTTGGAGTGGGACCAAAAAGGACCAATAAAACACTAGCTCCAATGGACCTTGGGTTTTTCCGTCAACTCTTGATAAGTCCAAAATTACCATTAATTATATTTAATACCGCTATATAAATATAATTGCACTCTAAGCCTTATTTATAAATTATATCCCAAGACTTTATTGTACATGCAATCCCTTCATAAAATATTCATAGTAATACAAAGTCATGAATGTAGACTGCCATTTTGTAGATTACTACATCTTAATTCTTTGAGTACCCGGTTTAATCCTTTAAAGTTATTCATTATATATGTATAAAATCCAATTCCATAAATATATACTTTAGTAGCTCCTTACTAAAGTGGTTAGGCCTAACTCTTTAAATAACTGAATCCATTAAACTTATCTCAAGGGAATATTTTATATCTCCGTTAAGAGACTATGAATTTCAACATGAGAATATATGTTCCATTAATACTAAATGTGGCTGCCCAACATACTGAGGTTTTGACCGTTATGATAGATCTCACTCCTGATATATCAAAACAACCTATATTTCATAATCAGGTCCATTATCCTCTCAGGATTAAGAGTTCATGTAAATAGAAGTCGTGAGATTTATTATTTATTTGACAGTCATTAGGAGAATAATAAATCTCACAGCAGTCCAGTTCAATATGTCTTAACTCTTAAAACATATCAACACATCAACTAGAAGTCTCCACTTCCATGATCAAGACAAATTATCTTAGTTGATATGTTATAGTCTTCGCAGATGAAACACCCAATTTCATCACCGACTACGAACTAAAATTCTGAGTTTACAAAGAACTTGTGACTTCTATCTTCTGTGACTAAATCACATAAATCACATACTATGCATCTCATGGACTATATGATAATGTTCGAATATTCATGTTACCATTATTTTAGATTATAATAAAACAATTTTATTAATCACAACATTAAGTCATACATAATAACATACATAGTATCATACAATAGGATTTAAGGGCACTAATCCTAACAGATCAAACTCTCACTACCCCTTCTCAGTTTGAGGTAGGCAACAGTTCTGCCACAGTTCCAGATCTTGTGAGTGAGGTCGTAGCCTTCTTCACCCGTTTTGATCAACCCGAGGTTAACGACCTTAATCCCGTAGATCCTGGGGCTCGAGGCCTCCGTAAGTTAACTTCCATGGCTTCAGAGATCCTAGAGATTTTGTCTCCCATTTGGAGACAGTTTAAAGCAGTCATGGGGACTTCATGCAGGGATTACATCTTGGCCGTTCCGCTAGAGAGCACTTTTTGAAGTTGTTGGGGAGTGTAATGAACGACATTGAGCACAACTTTGTTGATACCGTTTCAGCCGAGAGAACCCTGCAGTGGAGGGTTGTGGTACAAGAGCTTGTGAGTGTGGGCTTTGCTGTAGAGTTCATTTTGGACCATCTTCATGAGATTGCCCGATCCTTCTTCATGAAGAAGGTTCAACCTGCTATTGATGCCATTGATACACGTATTGAGGCTTTGGGGAAGGAGGTGGCGGACTTGGAGGGTCGTCGTGAGTGCCTTCTTTGTAGCATTGGTGGATCTAGTCGCTTTGGAGATTAGACTCTTATTTCTGAGCTTTGTTGATCATGTAGTTTCCCTTTTTTTTTCTTTCCTTATTCCCCTTTCTAGTACACTTTATGTTTTCCGTAGTACTTATTTGGCTAGTTTGACATAACTGCCATAGTTTGGGTTTGTAACTATGATGCTACACTTTGCTACTGCTTTTGCTATTGCTATAATACAATATGCTTATAATACTTCATAGTTTTTCATTGCATATTTGAATAAAGCATGTTACAATGCTGCCTTGTTACATAGTCACTTGAAAGAAAAGAAAACACAGGACTTAACTAAACAAAAGGGATAACTACATAACTTTCGCTTAAGCATAATAACGTTTTAGCCACTTGCCATTGATAGGATCCATCAGGTCTTTTCCCTCCATCTGGGCTAGACGATAATACCCATTTGCATGCGCTTCTCTTATCACGAGGGGTCCCTCCCATTTTGGTGAAACTTAGATGATCCTGCCATTCCTCGCCTGACATGGTCTGCTGGCTTTAATACAAGCTATCCTTCTACAAACACTCTTTCTATAGTCATTCTACCATTGGCTTCAGTCATCCTTTGTCTATATCTACGGCTGTGCTCTCGAGCTTCTTCTCTTTTTTCATCAAGCCCTTCTAGGTCTTCGCATCTTTCTGTCGTAAAGGCTTCCTTATCTTTTTCTTTCTTCCACATCTGCATGACTCTTAAAGAGGGAGTCATCACTTCTGCCGGGTTCATTACCTCTGTTCTGTAGACCAAGGAAAAGGGTGAAAACCCTATGGTTGACTTCGACGAATTTCTGTAAGCCCATAGAGCGTCTAGCAGATGCGTCACCTATCCTCCCATATATTCTTAGCTCATTTTGCTGATAATCTTTATAAGGATCTTGTTTGTCGCATCTGCCTACTCGTTCCCTTGTAGGTAATAGGGTGACAATCTATGGTGCTTAACTTCGTAAAATTCTAACATCCTCCTCACATCACTGTTGACAAAGGGCGTGTCATTGTCACTGAAAATCCTATGGGGTACTCCAAACCTTACAATTATGTTCTCCTTGATGAAGTTTGTCATTGCTCTTCCTATGGCTATATGGAGTGGTATTGTCTCTGCTCATTTGGTGAAATATTCTGTAGCCACTAGGATCCATATATATCCGTGTGACAGTGGATTAACTGACCCCACCAAATCGAGCCCCCAAGTGTGGAAGGGCCATAGGGTGACCATGCTGTGTAAATTCTGCGGATGAGTATGAATTAGCTTGGCTTGCACTTGGGAGTTATGGCATCTTTTTACAAACTCTGCTATTTCTTTCTTCATTGTGGACCAATAGTAACCTATTTGTAGCAGACATCTATACAACTTTCTCTTCCCACGATGCTCCCCACACTCTCCTGTGTGTACTTCTTTTATCATCCCACTTGCTTCCTTGGGACCCAAACATCATAATGGGTCCCTATCATATCCTTTCTTGAAAAGGACTCTGTCATGCAAGAAATATCGCATTGCTAATCTCTTAAACTTGTATCTTTCACTGTGCTTCTGTGGCAAGACAACTTCTATCAGGTACTGCATGAATAGACTCCTCCAGTCTTCGCTGACAAATACAACGTAACTTTCTTCTCTGCTTGCTGCAAGCTAGCAAGCCCCGCATTGGGTTTGGACTTGATCTGCGTCCTTGCCCATGCTTGGCCAATAAAAACCTGCCCTTTGAAGTCTATGGTAAAGATTGACTTCTCCGCATAATCCACAGGTATTATCGTGCACTTCCTTCAACTTTCTTCAGGCCTCCTCCTGCCCTACGCATCTTGACAGGACCCCACTTGGCATCCTGCAATACAAATCTCCTCCTGCTAAGGCGTAGTCTCTTAGTGCCTTCAATTCTGCCATGTCTTCTCCTCTTATCAAAGCTTCTTTTATAGGAATCCTCCAATCTTCTTCACATTGTTCCTCTTGGAACCTTTCCTTTAGTGTCTCGACAATAGATTCCTTCCTCTTGCTGACTTCTATCCAAGTGCTATCTCCTTCAAAATTATTTATGAGCCTAATGTGGCCAACGCATCTGCATACTGATTCTCATTCCTTGGGGCATGCTCTATCTCGAACGTTGAAAACTTCTCTTCCATATTTTAGGCCATTGTCCTGTATAAGGCTAGGTTAGGTTCCATCAACAAAAAGCTCCCCTTGGCTTGGTAGACCACCAGGTTTGAGTCACCCAACACTTTCAAGCGCTTGATCCACATTTCAAGGGTCGTAGCTAATCCAGTTAGATAGGCCTCATATTCTGCTGTATTATTTGAATAAGGCCTCATGTTCTGAATGAAAGCACCACGGCCTTGTCTTCTTCATGATACAAAACTATTCCTGCTCCTCCTGATTGGGTGGTAAAAAACCCATCAAACTTCATCACCCACTGCTCTCTGACTTCTTCTGTCATGGCTACCTCTCTTGGGACCTCATTGTCTAGGGGGAATTCTTCTTCTCTTGGGAATTGTGCTAACAAGTCTGCTATAGCTTGGCTCTTCACTGCTTTGGGTGTTCCTGCCTTTAAGTCGTATTGTGACAATTGTAGTAACCATTGGGATATTCTGCCGGAAAGAATTGGCTACCGCAACAAAGCCTTGATCGCTTGAGACTTAGTCACCAACCACATCTCGTATGCCAGGAAATAATGACGTAGTCTTTATGAAGCATATACAACGGTCAAGCATGCCCTCTCTGCCCTTGGGTAGCGAGTTTCTGCATCCTTCAAAGCACGGCTGATGTAGTAAACTAGTTGCTCAATACCACCCTCATCCTCTTGGGCAATTAAGGCGCCTATATCATACGAGTTGGTGGCTAAGTAAAGCAGTAATTGCTTTTTGCGGATTGGGGCTTGCACAATAGGGAGGTTCATCATAATCTGCTGTTGCCTTTTGAAGGCCGTCTGTTGTGTTTCTCCCCATTCAAAGCTCTGCCCCTTCTTGAGTAGTCTGGCAGAAGCAGAAGTAATTGATGCCAATCTTGGGATAAATCTCCTGATGTACGAGACCTTTCCCAAGAAGCTCTTCAATTCTTTCACCGTGGCTGGTGGTTTCATGGTTGCTATAGTTGTAGTCTTGGCCGGGTCCACATCTATCCCTTTGCTGTGAACCAAGAAACCTAGGAATTTCCTAGAAGATACCCCGAATGCACACTTGAGGGGATTCATCTTCAATTTGAAGGGTTTGCATCTTTCAAATACTCTTCTCAATATTTGGACGTGCTCCTCTCGCCTTTTTGACTTCACAACTATGTCATCTACATAGTCTTCCAACTCCTGGTGCATCATATCGTCGAATATAGCTGTCATGGTCCGTTAATAAGTTGCGCATGCATACTTTAACCCAAAAGGCATCACAGTGTAGTAAAAATTGCCTATGGGTGTTCTAAATGCGGTTTTCTCCGCATCCCTTGGTGCTATTCTACTTTGATTATACCCACTGAATCCGTCCATAAATGAAAACATGGCGTTTCCTACTGCAGAATCTATCAACAAGTCCATGTTTGGCAACGAGAATTCATCCTTTGGGCAGACTCTATTGAGATTTTTGAAGTCTACGCAGCATCTTATCTACCTATTTTTCTTCTTTACTAGCACTATGTTAGATAGCCAACGTGAGTGTTGGATTGGCTTAATGAAACCTGCGGCTAGCAATTTCTACTCTTCTTTAACTATCTATTGCTCTATTTTAGTGTGGAAGACACTAACGGGCTAAGTAACTAGCTTGGCTTGGGGGCCCCATTCAATGTGTGCACCACTAGCCCAAAATCCAATCTTGGCATCTCACTATAATTCCATGCAAAAATGTTTCTGAATTCTTTCAGCAATAACATCAATTTTGATTTCTCTTTCTCTAATAGTCTTGAACTAATTGAGATAGGTTTTGGTTCCTGTGGGTTAGACCCCATGTCAATTTCCTCTCATTTTTCTTCTGCCATAACCTGTACATCTTTTTCTGTTGCGATTTCCTCCTTTTTCTCTTCATTAACTTCTTCCTCAAAACCTTCTTGCTCCATGCAGCATACTAAGCTTTTATGCTGCCACCCTTGTCTGGGGCCTGCTTGCATATCACATGTGGGCCCCACACACCTTCATAATTTGTATACGATCTTGCCATTAGGGCCTCGTACCCTGACACATTGTGGTGTGTCATCGGACTCCACAATGGGTGCTTCCTTCCTTTTCTTCTTCTGCAATAATGCTTCCTCAAATTGGGTTCCAAATCACTTTGGACGTCTTCCCACCTAGGTACGAAGGTACCTTGCGGTTTCGTTTCTGAGCTCTCCCCAGATGGTGCCCACTGGTCGTAAAACATAGTTTCTACTAAATGAGCTTCTGCCTGCTCGAATGGAGATGGATTTGCGGCTATGCGTATCATTCTATCATTCAACCTTCCCTTCACACACTAGTGATAGGTGGACGGGACTAATCAATGCAACCATGGTCTTCCCAGAAGCACATGGTACAAAACTTCTATTTTTACAACATGGAAGTAGGCTAGGGAGGCTATCGGACTCAACTTCAGCCATAGCTGAATGTGGCCTACGGTGTACTCACCTCTTCCCCCAAATCTTGTCACTTTCATTGGGCCTCCCTGAATTTTCCTCTCTAAAATTCCTGCTGCTTGTAAAGTGCTTAGTGGGATAAGATTTACGGAAGCACTAGTATCTACCAAGGCTCTCTTGATGGGGATTTGATTTATGGATACTGCCAAGTAAAGGGGCCTCTTGTGATCTGAGTACCCTACTTCCATATTTTCATCACTAAAAGTGATCTCACTTGACTCCTGCAGGAGAGCTTTTTCACCTGCGATTTCTACTGTTAAACATTTTATCCCTGCCCTAGAGACAATGCTTACCAGGGCTTCTATAGCTACCCATCGCTCTTTCACTGTGAGCCCCAATTGATCAAACAAATTTTGAACTTGGAACTCTTCTGTAAGGTGGTAATTGCTGCAGCAGTCAGGGCTGGACTTTCTTCTTCGTTTTCCCCTGGATCTGCGCAAATCACAGCAGCTGCTACACCCTTCCCTTTATGGTTTAGGAGTAGGTTTCTTTGAACTTTAGGCTAGGACAGCTCTAGGGTCCCTTCCTTGATTCTACGATGCACCAACCTATGGAGTGCCCAACATTCTATGATAGGATGTTGCACATGGTTATGCAAGCGGCAGAAGCGTGGGTCCCTCCTCTTCTTCTATGGGCTCTCTAAAGACTTAATTAGGCTTAAAGACTCCATCTGCTATCCACTGATCTAGGAGCACATCTAGCTCCTTTCAAGTACAAGGTAGTGGTGGAGGGGTATCATATTCCCTTCCATCAGCTATCCTCTTTCTTTCGCTAGTAGATACTGTCATAGCCTGTGGGGCATTCCTTTTGTCAAAACTAGGCCTCACTGACTGAGCAATATTTCTAGCTTTCTATAACAACTGCACAAACTGGGAGATTTCCAAGTTTTCCAAGATGGCTCTATATTCCCTGATCACATTCGTCATACACATTTTGATGGAAAAAACTGGTTTTGTATCTCATACAAAATACATAGCGGAAGCAACAAACAAGGATCTATTTCATTCATGATTGATAACGTGCACTATGTAAATTTTAGAATTTAAGAACAAGATAGCGTACCTTAGTGTGGAGAAATTCAAAACAAAGATTAGAAGCACTTGGGAACACTTTTAATCTTCACTCCAATTTCACTTTACGCCTAAGATGTGTGGTCTCTCAATCAGTTTTCAAAGGGAGAATGAAAATGTGTCTCACTCTCACATACACACCATTTCCTTTTTTTTATTTCACACATAAAAATTCTGTATGTTTCTCCCTTTATAATTAACTGATTATCTAATTGGGCTGGCCTATTGGGCATTTCCAATTGGATTTTAGTGTGTGGCTTGGAGTGGGACCAAAAGGGACCAATAAGACACTAGCTCCAATGGGTCTTGGGCTTTTCCGTCAACTCTTGACAAGTCCAAAGTTACCATTAATTATATTTAATACCACTATAAAAATATAATTGCACTCTAAGCCTTATTAATAAATTATATCCCAAGACTTTATTATACACGCTACCCCTTCATAAAATATTCGTAGTAATAAAAAGTCATAAATGTAGACTGCCACTTTGTAAATTACTACATCTTATCCTTGAGTACTCGGTTTAATCTTTTAAAATTATTCATCATATATTTATGAAATCTAATTTCATAAATATATACTTTAGTAATTTCTTTCCAAAGTGGTTAGGCCTAACTCTCTGAATAACTAAACCCATTAAACTGATCTCAAGGGAATATTTTATATCTCCATTAAGAGACCATGAATTTCATCTTGAGAATATATGTTCCATCAACACTAAATGTGGCTGCCCAACATACTGAGGTTTTGACCGTTACTTTAGATCTCACTCCTGATATATCAAAGCAACCTACACCTCATGATCAGATCCATTATTCTCTTAGGATTAAGAGTTCATGCAAATAGAAGTCATGAAATTTATTATTCATTTGATAGCCGTTAGGAGAATAATAAATCTCACAGCAGTCCAATTCAATATGTCTTAACTCTTAAACTATATCAACTAGAAGTCCCCACTTCCATGATCAAGAAAATCATCTTAGTTGATACGTTATAGTTTTCGCAACTGAAATACCCAATTTCATCACCGACTATGAACTAAAATTCTGAATTTACAAAGAACTTGTGACTTATATCCTCTGTGACTAAATCACATAAATCACATACTATGCATCTCATGGACTATATGATAATGTCCAAATATTCATGTTACCATTATTTTAGATAATAATAAAATAATTTTATCAATCACAATATTAAGTCATACATCATGTCATACATAATGTCACATATAATATCATACATAGCATCATACAATTGGATTTAAGGGCACAAATCCTAACAATCTACCACTTGCCCTAAAGACTATTGTACATTAATTTAACTCCCATTCCTTCCAAATGTGACTCGAAAGTCCTTTGAGGCAAGACTTTGGTAAAAAGATCCGCTAGATTATTTGTACTTTCAATCTTTGCTATCACAACATCTCCACAAGCAACAATGTCTCGAATGATATGATACTTCCTCTCAATGTGCTTTCTTTTCTTGTGATTCCTTGGATCTTTGGATTGTGCAATTGCTCCACTATTGTCGCAAAACAATGTGATGGGAATTTGCTCTATTCTCATAACACCAAGATCAGAAAGGAATTTCTTGAGCCAAACAACTTGCTTTGCTGCTTCACAAGCAGCAATGTACTCAGCTTCCATGGTGGAGTCCGCAATACAAGATTGCTTAATACTCCTCCAACTTATGGCTCCACCTCCCAAGGTGAAAACACATCCTGAAGTGGATTTTCTGAAATCTAGATCTGACTGAAATTCTGAATCTGTATAGCCAATGGGAATCAAATCCTCACTATAGTAAACAAGCATATAATCTCTCGTTCTCCGTAGATACTTGAGAATATGCTTTACAGCTTGCCAATGTTTTGGTCCTAGATTTGATTGATATCGGTTGACCATACCAACTGAATAACAAATATTTGGTCTAGTACAAAGCATGGCATACATGAGACTTCCCACTGCAGAAGCATAAGGAATTTGTCTCATCATATTTTTTTCCTCTTAAGTCTTAGGCCTTTGGTCATCAGACAGAGTAACTCCATGTCTAAAAGGAAGCAATCCTTTCTTGGAGTATTGCATGTTAAACCGTTCTAAGACCTTATCTATATATCCAACTTGTGATAAGCCTAACATCTTATTCTTGCGATCTCGCCAAAGCTTGATCCTTAGAATAAAGTTAGCCTCACCCAAGTCATTCATATCAAATTGGCTTGACGACCAAACTTTAACCGATGACATTACCCTTACATCATTCCCAATGAGTAGAATATCATCAACATAAAGCACTAGGAACATTACTACTTTGTCTCGATGTCTTTTGTACACACATGGTTCATCAAGATTATGTTCAAAACCAAACGACTTGATTACTTGATCAAATCTGAAGTTCCATGACCTAGATGCTTGCTTAAGTCCATAAATGGACTTATTCAACTTGCATACCATATGCTCTTGGTTCTTTGCTATGAAACCTTCTGATTGCAACATGTATATTTCTTCTTCAAGATTGCCATTAAGAAATGCAGTCTTGACATCCATTTGCCAAATCTCATAATCATAATGAGTAGCAATGGATAAGAGAATTCTAATAGATTTAAGCATGGGTACTAGTGAAAAAGTTTCATTATAATCAATACCTTCTTTTTGTGTATACCCTTTCGCCACTAGCCTTGCTTTGAAGGTTTCAACTTTTCCATCTATCACTCTCTTCCTCTTGTAAACTCATTTGCAATCAACAGGTTTAATGCCGTTAGACGCCTTTACAAGATCCCATACATGATTGGAATCCATAGAATCCAATTCAGATTTCATAGCTTAGACCCAATGATGTGCATCTATATCATTCATTACCTCTTCATAAGTGTAGGGATCCGATTCAGCCTCTTCTGAAATAGCTACATAAGTTTCTCCCAAACCTCTAAATCTCATAGGAGGCCGAACAATTCTCCCACTATGACGAGGCACCTGTGTACTAGACATCTCATGAGTAATATCTTATGGTGTATCCAATACAGCCACATCATCCCTAATTTCATCCATTGGTTGTTCAACTACAGGTTCATTTATTTCAGCCAATACAACTTTACTTCTAGGATTAAAATTATTCACATAATCATCTTTCAAAAATTTAGCATGAGTGCTAACAAACACTTTGTTATCCTTGTGATTATAGAATAAATAACCCTTGGTTTCCTTTGAATACCCTAAAAACATGCATACCTCCATTTTAGCTTCTAACTTATCAGACTTCCCTTTCAACACATGTACTGGACATCCTCAAATGTGGAGATATTTCATACTAGGCTTGCACCCACTCCACAATTCCTTAGGTGTGTTGGGAACAGATTTTGATGGAACCAAATTCAAAACATGCATAGCAGTTTTTAGTGCATATCCCCAAAAAGAAACTGGTAAAGTTGAGTAACTCATCATGGACCTAACCATTTCCAAAAGAGTCATATTCCTTCTTTCCGCTACACCATTTTGTTGGGGAGTTCCAAGTGCAGTCAATTGGGAGACAATCCCATTTTGAATTAGATAATCCTTGAAATCCCCAAGAAGGTATTCGCCACCTCGATCAGATCGAATGGCCTTTATGCGTTTACCTAATTGATTTTCAACTTCAGCCCTAAACTCTTTGAACTTTTCAAAGGTTTCGGACTTCCGTCTCATTAGGTACACATAACCATATCTTGAGTAATCATCCGTAAAAGTGATGAAATACTCATAACCTCCTTTTACTTGGGTTGACATAGGACCACATACATCTGTATAAACTAATTCAAGCAACTCTTGGGCTCTTCTACCTTTTGCATTAGAAGGTCGTTTGGTCATCTTACCTTCCAAACAAGATTCGCAAACTAGAAATCCATCAAAGTCCATAAGTTGTAAAAGTCCATCTTTGATTAGTCTTTGAATCCTATTTGAATTAATATGACCCAAATGCAAGTGCCATAGATATGCATCACTAGTAGAAGGAAACTTTATCTTTAATGATTTTACATAAGAGCTACTATCTAATTCAGAATTGTATGATTCATGCTTGTTAGGAGTTAAAATATAAAGACCATCCACAATATTGCCAGAACAGATTAACATTTTATCATTCTTTATTACAACATTGTCTTTGAGGATAACACAATATCCATGTTTACCTAAGTAAATTGCAGAAATTAAATTCCTACGAACATTAGGTATATACAAACAGTCTTCCAATATTAAAACTCTAGACATAAAACATAAATTAAACACTCTAACAATTTCAACCGGAATCTTGCTCCCATCAGCCAAAGTAAGAAATAGTTCTCCCTCATTCAACTTTCTGGTCTCCTGGAACCCCTGCAAAGAATTGTAGATATGATTAGTACAACTTGAATCCACACACCAAGAATCTGTTGGATTCTGTACCAAACATATTTCAAGAAGAAATGAACTTTTCATACCCTTATTCTTGGCAGTCTTGAATGTTGGACAATTCCTCTTCCAATGTCCTTTCTCACCACAATGAAAAGACTTTCCTTTGGTTTTCTTTCCTTTATTGGCAACTCCTTAGGCAATTTTTTTACCATATTTCTTAGTGAATTCCTTCTTCTTTTTCTTCTTACCCTTGCCTTTCAACTTAGGTTGAGAAGTAGAAGCTTCACCCACATTGGCTTCAACACTAGAAGGTACCAAAGATGTCTTCCGCCGCCACTAACTCATTCATTAATTCAGACAAAGAATAAATCTTTTTGTTCATATTATAATTGAGTATGAATTCCTTGAATGATTCCGGTAGTGACTGGAGTATCATATCCACTTGGGATTCTCCATCAATGTCGGCACCTAAAACTTTTAATGTGTTCAGATTAGCAATCATTCTAAGACAATGCTCCCTCACTGAACTTCCTGCAGCCATTTTGGTATTATAAATTTGCCTCATGGTTTCTTGCCTTATAGAACGGTCTTCCTCACCAAACATCTCCTTCAGACTATGCATTATGTTCGAAACAAATTTTACATCCTGCATTTGATGCCGTTGAACATTTGAAATAGATGCTAGGATGTAGCACTTGGCCATTTCATTAGATTTCTGCCAACGATCATATCGCTGTTTTTCCTCAAGAGGAGCATCTAATGAAGGAAAGGTAGGACATGGTTGAGTAAGCACATATTTGTGCTGTTCAGCTGTAAGAACATTGTCCAAATTTCTTTTCTAGTCAACATAGTTGGATCCAATCAGTTTGTTTTGGTTAAGAATAGCAACAAGTGGGCTAAATGATGTCATGATATAAATTTGAAAAAATTAAACATGAATATAATAAGTAAACTGGACATTATCAATTTAGTATATAAACATATAATATGGAACCTTAATAAAACCATAAAATAATATATGCAACGACAACCCAATCCATGTCTATAATTCCTTGGTAGCAAGTTTATTGTAAACACATTAACTGGTTGAGAACTATTCTCATTATTAGTACTATCATGATAACTCTTATCAAACACTAACAATATGCGGTATTGCCTTTAGCCTCTAAGTAATAATGACATAGCTCCTTTGGGAGGTTAACATTACACTTAGTCTAGTGTACACCATTATCAAGAGTCATATGTAGCCACATTTCATCTCCCTTTTATAGTGTTTAAACTTGTAGTACCATGAAACAAAACACCCTCCTTTGGGATCGCGAGGTATATACCTCAAGACGAGATATTTATCCACACTACTATGAACCGATAATGAAGGCCGTGAGATCCAACCCTTGTATCTCTCTCCCACTAGATATTTTAAAATAAAGTTTTTTTTTAAGGTCAAGAACCATAATAATGCTAGACACGTGAAAAACATAATCCTAATCTCATTAAGAATAAATTTCATTAAACTAGCATTAACATATATAAATATATATATATATATATAACATAATAAAAACCCTTATTACATATAAAAATCCATATTATATTATATATAATATAATATACAAATTAATATATGTAATATATATAATTATTACATATTATATATATATATATATATATATATATATATATATATATATATATATATATATATATTAAGACAATTTAATTGTCTTGATGGACGTTGATTTGATGTCCTAGGATTCTATCAATCTTTAGGCTAATCTATATATAACCGTGGGCCATCAAAACATTGGAATGCTTGCATAGCCAAGCCATGCAATCCATGCACGAAGTCCAGTCCGTGAAATTATAGGCCAAGCGGTGCATTAAATTCAAACACATCTTGACAGTTATGGAATAAAACTGTAACCTCTGGGCCATAACCATGCACGACTTCTCTTCAATAACAATATATCCTTGTGCAGACACGGATATATATATACGAGTGATGTAATATTCAAATGATGCAATAACTATTAAGATACGGCACCATTACTTTATGATGCAGAAAATTGAAAACACAAAAATAATGATTTTCTTAAATTCTAAAACTCAATCACATGCTATACAATCATGAGATGAAAACCTGGCTCTGATACCAATTGATGGAAAAAACTGGTTTTGTATCTCATACAAAACACATAACGGAAGCAACAAATAAGGATCTATTTCATTCATGATTGATAACGTGCACTATGTAAATTTCAGAATTTAAGAACAAGATAGCGTACCTTGGTGTGGAGAAATTCAAAACAAAAATTAAAAGCACTTGGGAACACTTTTAATCTTCACTCCAATTCTACTTTACGCCCAAGATGTGTGGTCTCTCAATCAGTTTTCAAAAGGAGAATGAAAATGTGTCTCACTCTCACATACACACCATTTCCTTTTTCTTATTTCACACATAAAAATTCTGTATGTTTCTCCCTTTATAACTACCTGATTATCTAATTGGGCTGGCCTATTAGGCATTTCCAATTGAATTTTAGTGTGTGGCTTGGAGTGGGACCAAAATGGACCAATAAGACATTAGCTCCAATGGGTCTTGGGCTTTTCTGTCAACTCTTGACAAGTCCAAAATTACCATTAATTATATTTAATACCACTATATAAATATAATTGCACTCTAGGCCTTATTAATAAATTATATCTCAAGACTTTATTATACACGCAACCCCTTCATAAAATATTCGTAGTAATACAAAGTCATAAATGTAGACTGCCACTTTGTAAATTACTACATCTTATCATTGAGTACCCGGTTTAATCTTTTAAAGTTATTCATCATATATTTATGAAATCTAATTTCATAAATATATACTTTAGTAATTTCTTACCAAAGTGGTTAGACCTAACTCTCTGAATAATCAAACCATTAAACTTATCTCAAGGGAATATTTTATATTTCTATTAAGAGACTATGAATTACATCTTGAAAATATATGTTCCATCAACACTAAATGTGGCTGCCCAATATACATGAGGTTTTGACCGTCACTTTAGATCTCACGCCTGATATATCAAAGCAACCTACACCTCATGATCAGGTCCATTATTCTCTCAGGATTAATAGTTCATGCAAATAAAAGTCGTGAAATTTATTATTCATTTGACAGTCGTTAGGAGAATAATAAATCTCATAGCAGTCCAGTTCAATATGTCTTAACTCTTAAAACATATCAACATATCAACTAGAAGTCCCCACTTCCATGATCAAGACAAATCATCTTAGTTGATACGTTATAGTCTTCGCAAATGAAATATCCAATTTCATCACCGACTACGAACTATAAATTCTAAGTTTACAAAGAACTTGTGATTTATATCTTCTGTGATTAAATCACATACTATGCATCTCATGGACTATATGATAATGTCCAAATATTCATGTTACCATTATTTTAGATAATAATAAAATAACTTTATCAATCACAATACATCATGTCATACATAATGTCACACATTATATCATACATAGCATCATACAATAGGATTTAAGGGCACAAATCCTAACACATTTCCACTAATGTCTTTTCTTCACAATGATCATAGCAGTCAAGTGCTATGTCCCTGAATCTTTTGATGTATTCCATTAAATCCTCTCCATTTCTTTGCTTGGTTGCTTGCAAGGTCGCAAGTGTTACTATTTCCTCTCCATGGAAGTATTTAGTGCAAAATACATCCACCATGTCATCCCAAGTTAGGATTGATCCTGGTTTTAGACCGATGTACCAAGTGTATGCTCGGTCACATAGTGACTTAGAAAATTCCCGAAAACATAAGTCCTCGTCCGCCGCATGACGGCTAAGAGTATTAATAAACTTACTCATGTGCTCAACAACACTTTCCTTCCTACCATCGTAATATGCAAGAAACTCATGGTTCATACCCCTCGAGGTATGGTTTACTGAGTATCCTCAGTGGGTAAGAAGGTCTTCATGCATAGAATCTCTCCTTAGGTGCTCTGGCCCTCCTCTGCTCCAAGAGAGCTACTACTTCAACCATAGTGATGAAATGTTGTTCCGCATCCTACAGAGCACCTCCAACTGGAGTCTCCTTTTTGTCTGCCGCATGTTCCGAGTCAAGCTGGCTCCCTTTCTCCTTTGTCTTGTCTGTTTTCAGCTAACGGATTTCTTCCATCATTTGCTGCTGTAAGTGTTGCAACGATTCCAACACCTCAATGAAAACGTTGGCATTGTCAGTGGGGATTCTTAGCTATGGTTGGGGTTCAGCCCCCCATTCTGTTGATACCTTCTGAGGCTGCTGTTGGTGAGGCGTTATTGGCCTAAACTCTGCCTGCCGGGGCACGGTACTCATGTTTCGTGTTGTTCTAGACTTTGGGGGCATGGCTTGCGAGGGCTTCTGTCTTTTGTCCATATCTGTTTTCCAACTCCCTAGTGGAATTGCCAATTTAAATGTGGTGGGCCTTTTGTGATTTTGGGCCAGACTGCCTCCTGCTGTACTGAGCCCCAAGTGTTCTAGATAGGTGAGTTGGGACCGGTCTAATTGCAACACACCTTGGGCCAGCTTATGCACAAACTATGCCTCTTTTGCTGAAACTTTGGTCACATGCCCATGACAGGCGAAACTATTACAAAAGAGTTATGGCAAACAAGTATAGTAAGTCAATAATAAAGGCAATATGCTTCCCGTTAGATGAAATAAGGAATCCTTAAGAAAAAATAATGATATAGCAATAAAAGAAACACGTTATAAGTGAAATTGCAAAGGCAAGAAAGGAAATAATTACGATTAATAATAAAATCAAAAGGAATAGGTTAGTCTGTCGTGTTCAGTTATATTACGAGACTAAGATCAAGGAGGGAACCACTTTCTTAACGTGGGTAGCCTCGAAGGAAGATCCTGATGTAGAAATTATCCACTTTGAGGGAACGGGCCTGAATGACTTATGCCCAAACGAATCATTTATCCTCAACAAAGGGTAGACTTTTAGAGGGAGAGAAGGGATTAGCCTATTGGTGCATGCTTGTCATTCTACACTCTCTATTTCTCTTAATGATTCTCTTTCTCTTTTTTTCTTTTGTTTTCTTACTTTGATCCTCTCCCACTCCTTTACTTTCTTTCTTAGTGCTTAATCATGTAATGTTATGGTAATAGTGGTGTTGTAATTCTCTCCTAATGGTTGCTACTATTGCAATGATAATATTGTGCATGGTGAAAGCCCTTTATATACAACCCATTGTGGCTGGGTTTTACCATTTTACCCTTTAACTACTTTTGTCTCGATGTGGGTGTCCTTTCCAACTACCAACTAGTTTGTCAGCTGCCCAACCGCCACCACTTACCTATGCTGGCTGTGCCACTCTCCATTACCAGACAAAGATCATTGTTTTGTTTGCTTGTTCACCGTGGCATTCTTATCCATTACAGTGTGGGCATTCTCTCTTACTATCCCTCATGGCATGCATCTAGTGATTCCAGCTCATCATTTCCTCTTTTGGGTGACATGTCATCCCAGCAGTACATTTCCCCCAAAAGAGTTTAAGCGGGAACCCCAGAATAGGCTTTCCCTTCTCCTCATCGCCAAACCATACCTTCTCTTACCTCTAACCCATGACCCACCACTCCTGTATTGGCTGGGTACAGGTTGACGGTGGGCCTTGTGCGTCCTCCACTTCTGTGTATGTCCAAAGCTTGTCTGCTGCCTATCCATTTGTCGTGGACTAAAGGCTTGCCAATGCATTCTGCCGCTCATTCTTAACCTCTTGTGAAGTGAATTGTTTTCTGATCCTCTATTCTTTATGGCTTGCTTCCCCCAAGGGCTGAGTCTTACTTGATTATGGACTTTTCTCTCTTTTAGTCCATTATTTGTTCCTTCCGTTGACTTGCCAGTATTCCTGTCATGTCATTCTATTATTCCTGCTACAGTGCTATTTGATCCATGCTTGCTGGGCCTCTTTCAGGCCTATTGTATGCTCTTCCCTCAATTAGTTACAATGTCTCAATATTGTTATTGGGTTTATACTCATGTTACTTTAGGCTTTCTTGACCCATTACATTACTTGTGGGCTCCTATGGCCTATTTCTTCCTCCTTGAGCACATCCTTGGCCCATTTTCTTCCACTGGGCATCCTTAGCCCATTTTCAATTCTACTTTCCCATGGGTCTTTACTAACTTTTTTGGGCTTCCCTGGCCTAGTTACCATATCCTTCATCCTTGGGGTTCATGGGCTTTCCATCAACCCCTTACTTTCTTCCTTCATTACTTTAGGCCTGTTGTGGCTCATTCTCACTTTTCTATATCACATAATGCCCATGGATTTACTGCTTCTTCCTTTGAGCTTCTTTAAGCCCATTTGCTTTTCCTAAGGCCCATTTGTTTACTTTATGGGCATATAACCCATTATTCCTATCATTCGGGCTTGATGGGTTTTTCTTTTAATCCACTAACTCTTTTCCTGCCCATATTGTTGGGCTTCTTCTTGCTGCTAGGCTTGTCCAAAATGAGCATCAACAATCGTAAACCCCTCACAACGGTAAATAAAAAATTTTACCAAAAAAAAAAAAACAGATCTAAGAACTGTTGGGTGAGCCAACAATTGTGGAGTTTAAGCCAATGATGGAGGATACTGAAGCAAAGGTCAAACCAAGAAAAAAAATGAAAACTTAAGAAAGTCAAACCAAGAACAGGTGAGTGGAGCAGGACGATAAGTGGCTTTCTAGTATGGTTTGTGAGAGAAAGAAAGAGAACCTAAGAGTGAGAGAGGGGAGAGTTATGTGAATGAAATTGTAAAATGTTTTACACTTGTTTTAAATGAAAAACATTTTACATGTTTTTTACTTACATTATACTGTTGATTGTAAAATATTTTATAGTTAACTACATTTTACTCCAAAACAAACATTGTAAAATGCATAAAAGCAAGACTAACAAATGGAGCAAACTTTCAAATAAATAATAGGGTTAATTTTGAAAGTATAAAAAATTGGATAGCAAAAGGTTTTAATTCTTTTAATGATAGTTTATTAGACCGTATCAAAAATTTTGTTATGATCTTAATGTTCCACATGAATTAAGTGTAAATTCAATCATGTATTTATAAGTTCTTAGATACCCTCGCCTTATAAGCCGATTTTCAAGGGTAAGTTCTAACTATGAGTTCCTTACAAATATATAGTTTACTACACTAGCATCAATTAATTATTTTTTCAATTAATTATTGTTTCGTTTTTCTTTTCTTTCTTTTTTTTACAAAATAAGTAACCAGAAATGTTACCACCCGCCCGACCAAGGACCCACAAACTGTTTCGACCTATGATTAGTTTAATTCCTTACCTTTTAATTATACTCTCATTATGATTTTATTCCACTTTATTTTGGCCTGGAGGAATATGTAACATATATGCAAAGAAGCAAGAATGAAATGGAGTTAACCGGCTGAACAAAGACCCACCCGTTGGTCGAGTTAATCCAGTGTTTTTCTCCAACTTTGACCTCATCCAGTTTGGTGAAGGAAGAACACTGTTACTCTAGGTTTCAGGCCCAACCAGCAAGACCTTTTTGGGTTTTAACTATGTTTTAGCAAGTTATGCCTAGTAGAACCCAGGTTAGAGTTTTATTCTGAGCCACGGGCTACTCTCTCTGTGAATATGCCCGTGGGTGTGGATTTTTGATAAAGAAAATGCAAACTTCTAGGACGATAAGGAAAATCACTACTATCTCATTACATTTTCTGTCCCTCTTTTCAAGCTTAACCACACGAAAATTACTCACAGATCATAACTGTATTACATAAAATCAAGGCAGAAACCACTTCTGGTGACTTTACACAAACTACATTCGGAATTTAGTCTTCTCTAATCAGAATTAATTGGAAGGAAATTAGCCCACACGTACGAATTTGCCATTAGTCTTTCATCACCTCAAAGCCTGAAAGCACTGTAGCCTCCTAAACTCGAAGATCCATACCCACCATATGATTGTGAGGAGAATGAAGATGAAGGGTAAGATGTACTGCCCAACTGAGAGTAGGAATACCTCAAACCAGAATCTAGCCCTCCATAGCTGCTTGTAACGGGTTCATTGTGACTATTTATAGCTTCCTGCAAATAGAGAAATTACATCTATAGTCATGATCAAGCGGCGCCTTCTTCCCATTAGAATGGGTCAAGATCATGGAATCTAACCCTACTAACTGGGATTCTAACTCTTACCAATATCAACTATCAAGTTAAACAAAAATTTCTGAGGAAGACCAGAAAATTGAAAACTCAATACTAAAACAACACCAGGGTTCAGTATGTTAAAAATTTAAAATTGGAAAATGACGAGGACAACACACCTCATTAGATTGGATTTCTTATGTAGTTGGATTAGTTTCGGTTTCCATTGTTTATTTTTTAGATTAGATTAGTATTTGAGTTCAATTAGGATTAGTTTTGGTATGATGTTATCTTTATCTCTTTATTTTCCAGTTCTAGCTCTATATAAGAGATCACTAGTTTATTTGTATTGGGAGATTAGATGTGATTAATGAAATTTAGATTGGACATTTTCCAATAGTTGGGTGCTGACTCCTAACTCCTTAGGTGCTGGTGCCTAAGAGTTTAGCTTGGTGCTTGTTTGAGTTATTTCAAGTGACCCTAAGTGCTAATTCTTAGGTTTACCCTTTAATTTTCTTGTTCTTTTAATTTTTCTTTTGATTTTTATTTCAACATTTTCACCCCATGATAGAATACTTGAGTCAATAGGAACATATAAGCATCATGAGGTAAGTAAACAATTTCCAGCAAATGATAATCCCTATAAAATCCTTGCTAATTCAGATTACATGAAATTTCAAACAGGAGTTTATGTCATGGTTCAAAGTAAGCAATTGCAAACTTGTAGTGCTGAATCACTCAAAATGTTGAAACATGTTGGACCAAATGCATTTTCAAACTGATTACAAAACTGACTCCATCTTTAATAATGAGAATTTGGCTATTTTATAAAGGTCCAGCAGTTTAAAACCAACCCTATGATTCTGTTAAAATCCCTATGGTTTATGCAACACCAACAACCATTTTGCCAGCACGTAAAGAAACTATTGATGCTATTTTGGATGAGCAGGTTCTTACCACTAGGGATGGAGAAATTTAGTGCTTCCTAGTTTGCTGGAAGGGACAACCAATATCAGACTACACTTGGATCACAAGAGAGGAATTACAACATCTTGATTAGTATAGTATAGAGTACTACTCAGAGTTATGCTTGACGGGGTAGAGTCTTCCCCACCCCGGGAGAGTTGATGAGGATAGCACACCTTATTAGATTGGATTTCTTACGTAGTTGGATTAGTTTAGGATTCCTTTGTTTATTTTTTAGATTAGATAAGTATTAGTATTTGAGTTCAATTAGAATTAGTTTTGGTATGCTCTTTTCTTTATCTTTTTATTTTCCAGTTCTAGCTCTATGAGACTGGTTTATTTGTATTGGGAGATTAGATGTGATCAATGAAATTTAGATTGGATATTTTCCAATAGTTGGGTGCTGACTCCAAACGCTTTAGGTGCTGATGCCTAAGAGTTTAGTTTGGTGCTTATTCCAGGCGACCCTAAGTGCTGATTCTTAGGTATACCCTTTAATTTTCTTGCTCTTTTGTTTTTTCTATTGATTGCCCTGCATCAGAAAATCAGTGAAAAAAGTTCCTACCTGAATCATATGTTGAGCTGTCTGAACCTGCGATGAGGTTCCTTTAATTTCCACAGTAATTTCATCAGGTAGTCCCCTGCTCTCTTGCACGGTTAAGAATGCTCCGCTACTACGACGAATGAGTGCAATATTGGTCCCTTTAGTCCCAAGGATAGCCTCAGCATAAGATAATGGGATTTGCATTGTTTGTGTAATCTGATTATACAAAACAATGAATGAAATAATGTTAACAAAACTAGTAACCACAATGAATGAAAAGAATGCAAGATCTAATCAACCTAAAACCATAAAATACATAAATTATCCACCTTCTATGCTCAACATTCAGGGAAGTATTATAAGCAAGGTGCAATGACCTGGAATTCTGGTGTCCGATTATAAAGAAAATGAATAATAAGGCCTATTGTAATCTTATATGGGAGGAGATTTTTGTCATTTAATTTCAAGGCACAATAAATTTTGTTCCCACATCAATATCTAAATTATTCAATGTTATGAACCAGTCTGTAAGGTTTACGCCTTAAGGTGCATGTAGAATCAAACTTTTTGTGAAAATTTAACCAAAAAAATTATAGAAAATACCCCGGGCAGCACATCTGCAAGTTTTCAGGGAAGCATAGAGTATAGGAAAAGTGAAAAACAGTTGGTTTCATTCGACCCAAAGGCAAAGCACACACCAGGCACTTGCCTTGTATCGACATAGAGTGCCAGTCAGTCCAGTATTATATCTTGAAGAATTAAACTTCAAACTCAAATAATATAAGGAATAGTTAAAATGTTAACCTGAGTAACAATAGGAGCACCAGTACGACCAAGTCCTGAAGAACGAATCCCAGAAATTGTAGGATCTTGTCCATAGAGTGAAATTCCAGTGGCCGAGAGTTGAGACTCCAAACGAGTTTCACGATCAAGGAATAGAGAATCCTTCTTTGTAGACATTGAGAGATGATAATCAGTGGGAATTGCAGTTTGAGAAGCAGTATGCAGCGAGGACTTGTCTGGCCAGGTATCAACTATGCGATCTTGTGAGACAGGCGCAGGTGCAGCATACTGAAAATGAACATTGCAACGCAATTACTATGCCATAGTGTAAAAAACCATAAATAAGACAATTTACCGGAAATGAGCTTACACTCTTTTCAAACAGTGGAAGAACACTATGATCAACCAAAAACTTCCTAAGGTGACCCACTACTGCTTCTAGAGCTTTGAGAACCTTCAAAGTTTCTCCCTGCACTTCCACAATCCTCTCATCTGTGGCAACATAGAATGGCACCTCATCTGCCAGCACAAAAATTTAGTATAATGTACCTTCCTAATTATAAAATAATAATTGTTGGCAAGTGATAAAGAAATTAGAAACCACAAATTCAGAGAAGATGATTTATAGGCAATAATTCCATCTATTCATAGAGTCATAGACAAATACTTGAGAGGTCCATGGAGGATAGCAATGAAGCAATGGAAGATTAATATGCTATTACTTAGCAAATTTACCTATTCAAGAATTATTTTATTGGGTCCTTGTGTGAAGCCCAATTGAAGTGAAAGTTGTGTCATTTTAACCAAGTACGAGTCTTTTAGGGTGATAACAATTTTTAATTTGGGATTTTATTTTATTAGTTATGATCAATTTTTTATTTAGGGGCAATTACAATCTCTTAGTGGGCCCTAATGACTATTGTTTTCCTTGGAAAAGCATTTGGAAGCAGAAGATTCCTTCTTGAGTAGTTTTCTTTGTTTGGACTACTGCTTTAGGGAAATGCTTAACGATTGACAATTTACGAAGAAGGAAGGTTTGGGTATTGGACTGGTGCTATATGTGCAAGTGTAATGGTGAATCGGTTGATATCTTTTTCTTTATTGTCCGGTTGCAATGGATATGTGGGCTATGGTGTTCGGGTTGTTTGGAGTGAGCTGGGTTATGCCACAATCTGTAGTGGGGCTTCTAGCTTGTTGGCAAGGAAATTTTTGCCGCCATCGAAATGGGTATATATGGCTTATGATTCCCCATTGCATATTGTGGTGCCTATGGGAGGGGGAGAAATAGTCGGTGCTTTGAAGATAAGGAGAGATCCATATCAGACTTGAAGCTATTTTTCTTTAAAACTTTAATGGATTGGTTGGCTGCCTTGCGGAACCAATCCTTTTCATCCTTTCTTGATTTCTTAGATTCTTGTAATTTTTGTTCTTGATTATTTGACCCCTTGTACACACCCTGTGTACTAGGGTGTTTCATCTTTTTTGAGATCAATAAACTCTTACTTATCAAAAAAAAAATCTATAATTTCTGCAATTCTTGCAAATTAAGCGTATTTTGGTAATTTATTTGAGTCTAGAATCTTCTAGGGTATTCTAAGTATCTTAGGTTTATTTTCTTTGGGTCCAAGTATTTATTAGGTTTGGTTTACTAGTCAAACTAGTAGTCCTAATACTAGTAGGAATCCTATTACTACTAGTACAATTAAGAGTCTTAATCATAGTTATCAGTAGCATACGATACGCAATGCATATCGTGTACAAAACGTTTCGTATCATAAGGGCCTATTGTAAATGCCCATGAATCATACCGCATCATAGAATCGTACGTATCGTATTATATGATACATAGACAATAGACAAGTGGGTTAAAAATGAGTTTTTTTTGTTAAAATTTGTGCTTTAATTTAAGTCCAACAACATATTAGACATTTTTTAACATAAAATTTTTGGGCTACTTAATTGAGCCCAATAAAATAATGTCCATGATTTTTTTCACCCTCTCCTCTCTTTCTCCTATAAAATTTGGACTACACACTAAACACTTAACTTTGACATTTGCAAATTTCTTTTCTATACTACATATAAGGTATTAATTAAGAATATAATTATTTTTATTTTTGTTATAAGTCTAATAAAGTAGAATGCCGAGAAAAAATTATTAAAACAAATGAATAAGAGGATATGATAAATGTTGATGATGATGAAGAAAATGTCAATAAAAAAATAATTTCAGAAGATGATGAACATTATGATAATATTGAATTAGATGAAGTTGATTAAGCAAGATGATGAACATGATGAAAAAGAATTATTATTTTGGTTCATTGTCATGTTTTATCACTTTTGAGTTTAATCAATTTGCATGTGTATGTTATAAACACATGTTAATTTGATCTATTTAGTTAGCTAGCTTTGTTAAATACTATCACACAAGTAATAATTAAATTTTTTTTGAGAATCCAAGTAATGATTAAATTAGTCTTTAGTTGAATATATTTCGAACTTAGAATAAATATATTTTTTATATGTATATCTACCATTTTTTTTATAATTTTTTTGTTTAGTGTTTGTATATCTTACAATACATGATACAAAAAAATAAAAAACCGATTCAAGATACGATTTACATTTTGACAACTATGGTCTTTATATATATTGTGCTCAATGTATTCAAAGGAAATAGAATGAGCCGATTAATAAAATTGAGTGTTTTGAGCAATAGGCATATTGGCCTTTGTTGGTTCTTTCTCCTTCTCTCTTCTTTTCTTCATCTTCTTTTTCTAAAGTTACTGTTGACATAACCCCTGGACAGCCCTAATTTCTCTTTAATTCTTCTCCTTCCTCAAACCTAAACCCACCACGAACACACGTAGACAAATTCCCTAGTTTTTCCTACATCAATTTGGATCAAAGTGAAAATCATACTAAAATCCTAGCACAAGTTCTCAGTGAAGAGTAGGGTTCCTGGAGTCATTTGTAAGCTCGATATGGAGAAAGCCTACGATCATGTGAATTGGGAGGCTTTGTTGTATCTTCTGAATAGGATGGGTTTTGGAGTGAAGTGGTGTAAGTGGATCCGTTCTTGTATATCCACAATTCAGTTCTCTGTTTTGATTAATGGGTCTCCAGCTGATTTCTTTGGTAGCTCAAGGGGTTTAAGACAAGGAGATCCGCTATCTCCTATGCTGTTTTTGATCTTGATGGAGGTGCTTAGTAGGTTGTTGAGAAGAATGGAGGGAGCTGGCTTGATTCGTGGTTTTAATTTTGAGGGTAGGAGGGATGGTGGGGAACGTGTTTCACATCTATTATTTGCAGATGATACTATCCTCTTTTGTGATGCAGATGTGGAGCAAATTCTTCATATTCGGTTGTTGCTCCTTAGTTTTCAGGCGGTAACAGGTTTGAAGGTCAATGTGCATAAGAGCGAAATGGTTCCTATAGGGGAGGTTGGTGATGTGCATGCTCTGGCGGATATATTGGGCTGCAGAGTTGGATCTTTACCTATGTTGTATCTTGGCATGCCGCTGGGGGCTCCTCACAACTCCCCTTCAATCTGGAATACAATTTTGGAAAATATTAACCGGAAATTATCTGGATGGAAGAAGTTGTACTTGTCTAAGGGGGGTCGTTTGATGTTACTCAAGAGTACGCTTTCTAGTCTTCCGACTTACTTTCTATCGTTGTTCTCAATTCCTACTCATGTGGCTAATAAAATTGAAAAGATGCAAAAGGGATTCCCTGTGGGGAGATAGCAAGATTCATTTGGTAGGATGGGACAAAGTTTGTGCGCGCCTATAGCCAATGGTGGCTTAGGGATAAGGAAACTCACTACCTTTAATAAGGCTTTATTGGGGAAATGGTTGTGGCAGTTTGGTAAGGAAGAGGGCCGTTTATGGAGGCGGGTAGTAGCTTCAAAATATGGGGAAGATTAGGGGGGATGGACCTCAAAGCTAGGTAGGGGAGCTCATGGGTGTGGTTTGTGGAGAAGCATCCGCATGGGTTGGGAGGATTTCAGCAAAAATTGTCAGTTTGTGGTTGGGTTGGGGAATAGGGTGAGGTTTTGGCAGGATGGGTGGTATGGGGATCAACCTTTTCAATTGGCTTTTCCTAGGCTGTATGGCATTGCCATTGATAAGGAGGCTTCTGTTGAAGCTTCTTTGCATAGGCAGGGGGCGGAGGATAGAAGATTTTGGAATGTTCGGTTTAGTAGATTTTTTAATGATTGGGAAATGGATGAAGGGCTGCGGTTTCTTCGTATGTTGGGTGCTATAATCCCTCCTATGGATGTTGGAGACCGGATGAGTTGGAAATTGAAGCCTAATGGGGCTTTTGACATCCGGTCGTACTATAACAAATTAAGAAATTCTCCTTCAACTATCTTTCCTTGGAAAGCTATTTGGAGAGTAATGGCCCCTAGGCGAGTTTCTTTTTTTGTTTGGTGTGTAGCTTGGAATAAGATCCTAACGGGAGACAATCTGAGATTGAGGAGATTGGTTTTTGTGGATTGGTGCATTATGTGCCGTCATTGTGGAGAGACGGTAGATCACCTTCTTCTTCATTGTGAGGTGGCCTATCGGTTATGGAGCTTTGTTTTTATAACTTTTGGCTTGGCTTGGGTTATGCCTAGTTCGATTCCAGACTTGCTTTTTGGATGGTGGAATTGGCTGGGGAAGCATTCGTCTCAGATCTGGAATTTAGTCCCGTTGTGCATCCTTTGGTGTATTTGGAAGGAGCGGAACCGGAGGACTTTTGAGGACTTGGATAGCTCTAGTGATCAGTTGCTTGCTTCTTTTTGTGGAACTCTATTTGATTGGTCTTGGGCGTGGGGACTCACGTCTAGTGATTCCCTCCCCTCTTTTCTTTGTTCCCTTCTCCTATTGTAATTTCTTTGTTGTTTGGTTTTCTCTCTTGTTTCTCTTTGTTTTCTTTTTCTTGTATTTCTGGGTTGCTATGTGTTTTTCAGGCATAGAGTAACCTTCGTATATATATCATTTTATTTATCAAAAAAAAAAGTTCTCAGTGAAGATTTTCTTCCTACAAATGACGGTGACTAACGTGGAATTAGAGTCTAAATTCAAGGCTTTTTCTCAAGACTACAAGGCTTTGTCTCAAGATTATGAAGGCAAAAAGAAGACTTTGCATTAGTTATGTGAGAAGTTTTAATTCAATGGATGAGAAGTTGAACTCTATAGATGCAAAGCTCAACAAATTATGCTCTATGCGAGAAGATATCATGAAGCTGGAAGTTGCTATTTTGGCTAAATATCCTGATAGAATAGCACTTTATCAACAACTTAGAGATCCTAAGTTAAAGCCTACTTTATCCCCCACCCTTGTTGGCAAACGTTGCACCCACCATGAACACATCAAACAAATTCCCTAATTCATCCTACATCAATTTGGCATTAGAGCGAAAATCATACTAAAATCCTAGCGGAAGTTCTCAGTGAAAATTTTCTTCCTACAAATGACAGTGACTAATGTGGAATTAGAGTCTAAATTCAAGGTTTTTTCTCAAGACTACAAGGCTTCATCTCAAGATTATGAAGGCAAAAAGAAGACTTTGCATTAGGTATGTGAGAAGTTTAATTCAATGGATGAGAAGCTGAACTCTATAGATGCAAAGCTTGACAAATTATGCTCTATGCGAGAAGATATGATGAAGCTGGAAGTTGCTATTTTGGCTAAATATCCTGATAGAATAGCAATTTATCAACAACTCAGAGATCCTAAGTTACAGCCTAGTTTATTTCCTACCCTTGTTGGCAAACGTTGCACCCATTACACCTTCAAAATTTGATGGATGCAGCACTGAAAACTTGCTGTTACAGCAGCCTCAATTGCATATTGGTTTAGTACCTCAAGGTGTGGCCTTAAAGGAAGAAAATCAGCATTATGATTCCCCACAAGTCACCTTAACAAACAACCAACGGAATGTGTTACAAAGTCAACAGTGATCACAAAGGGGAAAGATGAGCACGAGGTTGATCATGGAAATTTCAAGACCAAGGAAGATATTGAAGTTATTGCTATGGGTCATTCTAAATGGAATTGTTAGTTGCAAAGCCTTGCAATCATTGATTTCAGTATTCCATATGAATTTAGCAACATGGTGGAAAAGGAAGATTCTTTATCTGTCCTGCTGGTGGCTTTTTTCATGTGGACAGCAGCTCATGGTCAGATTCTAACTTTGGACAACCTTATGCTTCGTGGTCGTCCTTTGGCGAATCGCTGTTGTATGTGTTGTTGTAATGCGGAATCTGTGGATCACTTGTTACTTTGTTGTCCGATAGCTCATTCTTTGTGGATGTATATGCTTCGGTTGTCTGGGATCGATTGGGTCATGCCAGGTTCAGTTGTGGACTTATTATTTCGTTGGTATAATTAGCTTGGGAAGCATAGTTCTGACATTTGGAATTTGGTCCCAGGCTGTTTAATGTGGATTATTTGGACTGAACGAAATCAGCAATCTTTTAAGGATAAGGGGAAAACTGTGGTTCAGTTATTAGAGTCTTGCCAGCGGACCCTCTTTGATTGGTCTCAATGTTGGGGTTTCTCGGATTGTTCTACCCTTATGGATTTTCTTTCGTCTATTAGGATAGACTAGGGGCTGCTTCTGTCTTTTTGTTTCCTTTCTCATGTGTTCACTACCGTGAACTCTCTGTATTTTTCTCGCTCTTCTCTTTAATAATATTCTCTTCTTACTTATCAAAAAAAAAATTGGTGAAAACTTCAAGTTCAAAGGTTCTTATACTTCAACACTTTAAAACTCGATGTCAAGTTTCTTCCAACCAAAGGAGAATGATGAAGTCATGAAAGATTAATATGCTATTACTATGCAAATTCGTCTGTTCAAGAATTATTTTATTGGGTCCTTGTATGAAGTCCAATTGAAGTGAAAGTCATGTCATTTTGGTCTAAGTATGAGTCTTTTTAGGTTAAAAAAGTTTTTAATTTGGGTTTTTATTTTATTAGTTATGGTAAATTTGTAATTTATGCAATTCCTGCTAATTAAGGGTATTTTGGTAATTTAGTTGAGCCTAGGATCTTCAAGGGTATTCTGAGTATCTTAGGTTTATTTTCTTTAGGTTCAAGTATTTATTAGGTTTCGTTTACGAGTCAAACTAGTAGTCCTAATTAGGGGTGTCCATTCGATTTGCGTGTTGTGTCATGTCGAGGTAGGGGTATTCGACTAAATGGCTCAACCTGAACCTGACCCATTTAGTAATCTTGTTATGACCCTTCAACCCTAACTCGTCCTGTTAATGAGGCAGGTTGATACAACTCGACCAACTTGACACGCTTAATAAACGAGTCATGTTGGATTGACGCAAATGTGACACAATCCATTTCAAATCGCATAATATTAAATATAAAATCCATATAGAAATAAGTTTTTTACATCCCAAAAGTAGTGCATATACTTCAAGTCTTCAACTCACATTCAAAATAACATAGTTTAACAAAAATAAAATAAAATCATATATTTATAAGAAGCTTTAGAGATTTAGGGTTTATAGGGTTTACACATTTAGGGTTTGTAAAGTTTCAATTTACAATTATATCACTTATAAGTTTTTTGTAATTACTCACTTTTCTTTTTAAGTTTAAAATATAAGTTGAATATAAAAGGTATTTGACAAATCTAAAATAAAACAAATATTTACTTCTTATATGAGTTCAATGGTACTCCCCTAAAGCTACCATCCACTCGAGCAAGGTCTTCAAAATTTTGCTTTTAATTCTAAAGTTGCCCCCTCACATCCTTCAAAAATTCGCTTTTAATTCTAAAATTATTGAAGAGATTAGGCAGGGTAATGCCTAGTTTCCAGGAGTGAGTTACACAAATGTGGACACACGCATGCGTGCACACACTCACACATCTAGCGGATCCTTTGTTAATAACCCCATTTCCCCAAAATTTGCCAACCCCCAAAGTAACTCACAACCAAGGGTGAGCCAAAACTGCCAAATCCAAAAACCTACAAACCCATCAATAAACCCTTTCTACCAAAATTTACCTTACCCATACACATACATGGCCCAACTCCATGGAAAAGTGGGTATGGTCAAAGAGGCAAAGAAGTCAAGCTCAATGTGATGCCCCAATTTAATTGATTGTGTGATGTGTGTTCGTGTGTAATGAGTCCCACATCGAGTATTTACTGGGTAGATCTGGGCTTTATTAACAACTACAAAGAGTCTCAATTGTGACTAGTCTCTTTGAGATATAGCGCAGATGTGGCTAGCGCTTTTCCTTGGGTCGTTACACTCAAGATAGCAAAAAACGTAGAAGAAAAGAGGAAAAGAAAGGAAATGAAGACCTGTAAGGTGAAATAGGCCATGGAAAGATAGGTATGGACGACCAACCATAAACACATCAACAACAATACTAATGCACTCAAAACATTTGCTCCCTTTAAAACCAAAACTCCCCATCCCATACAATCATGACCAATGTAGTCAAAGGAAAGCCAAGCGCTCACCTAGGCGTCTAGGTGAGCCTTAAAGGCTCTAAGGCGAGGCGCCTTTAGTGAGGCACTCGCCTTTAGAGCCTAGGCAAGCAAGGCAACCACCTTAAGCCATGAAAAAGGCGCTAAGGCAAGAGCCTCAAGTAAGGTTTTTTTTTTCAATTTTATTTTTTTTTATAGAAATTTTTTGTGAAACCTATTTTTAGATTATTAATTTCAAAAGGCATGTTATAAAGCTTATTGTTAGTTAAATTAATTTACAAATTTATTTTGAAAGACTTATTGTTATGTAGAAGCTTGTTGTGAAACCTATTGTTAGAACTAACTAATAGAGCCTAAACCATGTTAATCCTATTTTGGAATAATTTGATAGACCTAATTCCTTCATGCTACACATTGAAAAACACTTCAGTATAATATTATAATACACTAGGTACATATAATTTAAGTTCTATATGTATAATAAATATATTAAGAATTTGGTGCCTCGCTTTACTCAAGCTAGCGCCTTTTTGTCGCCTCACACCTCAGGCAATACAAGGCCTTGGCGTCTTAAGGTCCTCTTTCGCCTTTGACTTCCTTGATCATGACCTTTGGATATGATTTCTTCTTAATCACCAAGGCCCTTGATGAGATTTGCTGGGAGAACTGAAGGAAAAGAAGCTCACTGCCTATGATGATATGTTTTTTTCTCTTTGATTGGTGATTTTTACTTCTAGGGATCTGGAGATGTTGGATGACTCATGAACAGTGATAAATTGGTTTGGATTCCCTCTCCTAAGAAAGGATTTCAAATAAAATGTTTCTATGCGGTACTTCAAGTTAGAAGTACTAATATATCCCATTTCCCTTGGAAGTGCATATGGAAAAGTCTTTCACCACCTAGAGTTTTTTTTTTTTGTGTGTGTGTGTGCGCGCGTGTGGGGGGTGGCTCTAGGTAAAGTTCTGACTGTTAATAATCTGTGTAAGAGGCGCATAGTTATAGCAGAATGGTGTTGTTTGTGTAAATCGGCTGGTGAAATTGTAAGTCATCTGTTTATTGCATTGCCTTATAGGTTTTGATCTGTGGGCATTTTTCCTCTGTCTTGCAGGGGTTAATTGGGTGATGCCAGTTTCTGTTAAATCTATAATGGAGTCCAGTAGTGGTGTACTGGGTTCCCATAGATATGCAACAGTGTGGGGGGGGGGGGGGTGGCAACCCTGCCAAGTTTGATGTGGTGCATATGGGGTGAAAGGATTCATTGTACTTTTGAGGATAAAGAGTCAACTTTGCCGAATCTAAAGTTTTTATTCTTGAAGACTCTACAAATGGGGATCGAATTTCTTGCAGACTCTCTCTACATAATCACTGATGGAATTTCTAGACTCTGTTTTTGTGCTGTAAAAAAAACGGCCTGTCACTTATACCCAAAAAAAAAGAACCCCAAAACAAAGCAAAAAACACTGTAGTTTATTCTAAGTTATTTAACGGGATATGGGAGTTTTTTTTTATTTTAATTATGTATGGTCATCCTATCAGTTGTCAAAATATTTCTTGGAAAAAATAGGTGCCTACATCAACCATTCAGCTAAAAACACATTGATTGTTACAATGCCTAAGCTAGCCAGGCAGCAAGAGGTATGCATGTCACCCTTTCACATATATGTGAATCTAAGAAACATAGATACTGGAAAATAGTCAGTATATCTGATACAGACATACCTAAGTCCTAAGATACAGAAAAACATGCATCTGTACAGCTCAGATATGGTGGGATATGGCTGGGATACAGCACAGATACAACACAAATAATTTTGGGGGTAAAAGTTGATTTTTTTTTTTTTCCAAAAGAAAAGGAAAAAGGAAGTTTAAATTATTATGAACATCAAATATGAATCATGTGTTCTTTACTTCATTTGTCATTTATAGCTACAAATTATATCAACATTTATACATATTTTGTAACTTTTTGGTGTTTTTTATTTATCTTTTAACATAAACATATACATTTAAAGATTATTGTATAAATTAATTAATGCTTCATTGAGTTCATCATATTGTATCTGTATCTATACTTTAATTGACAATAGTATAAGCCCCAACCTTTTGAAAACCCATTGAAAGAGTTGGAATTCAAGAACTTCTCCTTGCTAGCACACAGTTCACTCACGGATTTCCTCAAAGATCCTACATATTGTAATTGCATTTTATATCAACCCATTCAGTTTACTAGTGTCTTTGGAATAAAAGAGATCTGGTAGTTCTACATCTAAGCCATTTTGGCAATAAGTCCAGACAATTAAGTCTTCAGTAGTAAAGCCAATATTTCATTATCATGATCTAGTCTATTTTACTGCTTGCTGCTAGTTGGAACCACAGTTCTACCTGCTACTTCTTTTTCTGACTTTATTTCAAACCCAATGCTTCCTTAATTCTTAAATTAACCGCAGCATAGATAAAATCCAAACAATTAGGCATTAGCCTAAATTTTTATTTAAGGGAAAAGCAATAAGATTTTATTGAAGTAAAGGACATGCCTCATGTACATAGGAATATACACATAGGAGTCCTAAAGAGATGCAATGAATTAAAGTTACATTATATAAGAAAGTGAATGGATGAAGTATACAATATAGAAAAAACACGGGACCATTCAAACAACATTGTAAGAAAGGTGATTTCAGCTGAGTAAACAAAGTTCTAAACAACTAGCCTAACTATATTGTACAACATTGCACTAGTTCTAGTTCAAGTTCAACAAAGAAGTAGAGTAGTAATGGCGGAAAAAACAAACACATACCTCCGGACAATACTCTGACAGAAGCACCGGTACTCTCCTGTATAGACTTAATTAACGAGCCTTGCTTTCCAATCAAATTAATGGCTTGTGTGGACGCCACCAATAAACGAATAGAACAAAACGCCAAACCAGCAGCTCCTGATGTTTTACCATCACCACCCTCATTCTCAGGTAATCCAGAGACCCTTTTGAAAATCCGTAATACCGCATCCATTGCAGGCGATAGAGCAGCCTCTGGCTCTTCCTTTCCCGATATCAGCACCTAAAAGAAAAATCAAGAATGGTTAAAAAGAAACCCTAATTTGCTGCTTTGCGTGTCTGGTAAGCAAAGAAAGAAGAGTGATACAATGCGATCAGGAGTGCCAAGGGCCCCGTCGAGGACGCGAATGCGAGCGCGGGTTTCTTCGCACATCTTCTTGATGAGATCGCCTCTGCGGCCTATGATGCTACCGACTTTGAGGACTGGAACTATCAGCCGGAACACGCAGTCACCTGGCCAACCCGGCCATTTCTTGTCGGCGGATGGAGACTCCGACTCCAAATCCGGATTTATTGGCTCGGACTCGGGTTCGGTTGCTGTTGTAGCGGTGGGGGGTTCGGATGGGACTGTTTGAGGGTCGGACTGTGTGGCGGTTGTGGAGCCGTTCTGGGTAGCTTCAGTGGTTGCCATGACCTAGAGAAAGAGAGAGAGAGAGAGAGAGATACTAGGTTTTAGCAGGGAGAGAGAGCGAGAGAGACAAGTTAAAGAAGGAGCGACACAAAGAAGAGGGTTTACTTTCTTTTTCTTTTCTTTTCTTTTTCCCATTCCCAGTCCAAAATCTTATTTATATACTCATCGACGTCATTAGGGAATTTAACTCCAAAGCAAATGTGCACCTTTTTCTTTTTTCTTTTTCTTCCGAAATTAGCAATTTTGAATTTTCCGTCCATTTTAAACTTTGTAAACAAAATGGCTGTCTCACACATTTGCTAGTTTCTGTTTAAAGTATTCACTTTTTCAAATATTTCGCATCAAATTATCTATTTTATATTATATTTTATTAAAATATCAATTTTCTTTTTTTTTAATTGTTTTCACACACAACAACCAACACTCAATCTCTTACTTCATTCTTATAATATGTTAAAAAAAATAATAAATAAATGCAAAATAAATAATCTAAATATAAATTTACGTTGTTACTATAGCAATCGTATATTTTCACACAATTTTGCATAGCATGATGTTAGTCAATTTTAGATTTGGTTGGCTAAAATATGGTACTTTTTCTATTATACAAGCATTAAGGTGTAGAGTACTTCACAAAGTTTCCCAAGTCTTATTTATTAGAGGAGAAACAAAATTATAATAGGTACATTATTTTCAAAAAACATTAAAGCTATTTTTTTTTTTTTTTGTTATTTGGTAAAAGGTGGTAGTGCAAACAAAAGATACAAGCTTCCAATTATACGCGTGTATGGGAGAAAGAGCAAAAAGAAGACGGCCCAACTTGTGGCCTTACACTTACACTAGTGCCGACTCCAGTTTGCTTGGTGCTGACTCCAAGCAACCCTTAAGTGCTAACTCTTAGGGTTTATTCTTGATTCTATTATTGTTTAATTGTTTTATAAATAGTGTGGTTGTCCTAAGTCAGTTTTGGTATCAGAGCAAACTTCTAGTTCGTACAACACAACCGTAGACAACCACTTGAAAGCAAAACCATCAAAGAGCAAGTCCACCAAATATGACATTACCTTTCAAGTTCTTACCCCTTTAGATCTTGAACAAGCCCAAACCTGCCCCTGCAATCCGTATATACCCCATTTGGCCACATCAGTTTTTCATCCCCAAACCAACAGAGAAGCCAGCGACCCTTCCCAGGCTCGTGACCATCATCCATGCCCGCCTTTGATCACAGGACCCACAAACCCAAAACAAAAAAGCAAAAAAATCAAAAGGAAGGAAAAGAAGGAAAGTCTTGTTGTTATGACAGCCCATTGCACATATTGGGCCCTTAAATTGTTCATCCACATGTCCACTTTGTTCAAATAGATCCACCCACTTGAGGAGCCAAGCCCGTGACTATCTAGTGCAGTAAGTTGGCCACTGAACAGGGTACAATTCTTATTCTCTTTTTGGTGGATTCAATTTTGTCTCATTAAAAAAATATTATCTTTTTTTTTTTTTATGTGGCTATCCTGCCATACTCCACTAGCCTACCCATTTTGTGCTCAAGTTAGCTGTTTTATTATTTGTGCTTTCTTTCAGTACCCATACTAAAATTCCAAAAAAAAAAAAAAAAAAACATAAACCAATTTCTTTAAAGTACTGATTCTCATTATTAATTGTGGAGCTTATTGGAATTTGAATTTTATTTGGGCTATCTCCCAATATTGTGAACACTGACAATACTTTACTGCAATTTATTCCTTTGATTCATTGATCTTGTCTCTACATGCACTCTTGCTTGACCTTGATTTTACATTGAAAATTGGTTACTTGAATTTTTGGGAATCTCAACTGCATTTCAGAAAATGTGGTGCATGCATCTTCGTAGTGGTCGCATCATGTCAAACCTTGAATATCAATCCACTTTTGAGCCTAAGTCCTCCTTAGAGCAAACCATGGAAAGCTTAACAAAAACTGTCCATGCTTTACTAGAAAGGGTAGAGCGAGTTGAAGCATCTTAAAAGGAGACTATTAACCAAGAAGGAGATAACATGCTTAGGCAAAATCACCACGGTTACTTTAATAGGGCTCCAAACTTTGAACATGATCACTATAATCACAATGACCCCAGGGATTATGATGATAGGATGTCCAAGGAAAAGATAGAGGCACCCACCTTTGATGGTTGCCTAGACCCATGGGTTTTCACTGATTGGTTACGTCAGATGGAGAAATTTTTTTACTATTACCATTGGGCTGAGAATAAGAAAGTGAGGTATGCCATGATGAAGTTAATTGGAAGAGCTAACCTTTTCTGAGAGGACCTTAAGGATACCCTTATGCAACGACATGAACCCCCATTACTGATTGGCTTGAGATAAAGGATGCACTCTCGAGGAATTATCTTCCTCCAACTTATATGAGCTCCCTCTTTAAGGAATGGGATCGCCCAAAGCAAGGCACTACTCTTGTGGTTGAATATATAGAGAAATTCAAGGAATTCAAAAGGTGAATTCGAATAGTCGATGAAGAGGTTGTCACACTTAATAGGTTCAAGAAAAGTTTAAATGCTAACCTACTAGGCAAGATTATCACCCAAGGAGCCACTACCTTAGACTAAGCATATGACATTGCTAGGAATTGTGAATTAGCATCCAAATCTATCTTTTGGCGACGTTCTGAGCTCTAGAGTGTCCCTACCAACCCTCAACCTTTTGGTAGCAAATCTAAACTTGCCTTACCCTAAGGTCAACCCTAATAGCACTCCAATAGAAAAAGAAGACAAGGGAAAATGTGTGGTCAATGAGCCTTCAAGATTCGACTTTCGCCTCCAATGTTTCAAATGCAACGAGGTTGGACATATTGCAGCTAGATGTCCCTCTAGAACCCTTGTCATTTAAGAGGATGATGAAAGGGTAGAAGATGTTGAGGAGCTTGTGTATGACCCAAATGTTAAAGGAATCCAAGATGTTGAAGCAGAATGGGAAGATGATTTTAGCTACCTTGCGTACATTAGAGCCATCTCTCCTCAGGTTGATTTCAAGGACATCTTTGGTGTCCATAGAGTGAATGTGGTAAGGCGTGCTTTGGCAGAACAGAGAGACACTGATGATTGGCGAAGGAGTGCCATCTTCCAAACATTCACCAAGTGTGGGGACAAAACTTGCAAGGTTATTATAGATAGTGGGAGTTGTATTATTACAGTATCCTCTAACGTTATTTCCCGTCTAGGCTTGAAGTTGATCCCACACCCTAACCTATATAAAGTTTCTTGGGTAGATACTTCCTCCATAGCCATAAAAGAAAGATGTGTTGTTCCACTTCAATTCCTCACCTACAAGGCTGAAATATGGTGTGACGTAATTCCCCTGGATGTAGGGCATATTATCTTAGATAGACCTTGGCTCTATGATTTGGATGTCACCCTTCATGGACGATCAATTCTTGCTCATTTGTGTTTGAAGGTAAGAAAATTGTGCTCAATCCTTTAAAACCCAAGCTAATCGACATGAGCAAGAAGAAAGAAGCACCAAAGGCGAATGGTTTGAACATCATAAGCTCAAAGGCATTTGAAATGGTAGCAGTTCAAGAATCCGTTGTGTTTGCCTTAGTTGCCAAGAAACTTCATAGAGAGACCCATGAGGAGTAACCTGAAGAAGTGAAGTCAGTGCTCCAGGAATTTAAGGATGTTTTCCTTGAGGAACTCCCCGATCATTTACCGCCCATGCGTGACATACAACACGCCATAGGTTTTGTGCCTAAAGCAACCCTACCAAACTTGCCTCACTATAAGACGAACCCTACAGAGCATATCGAGTTACAAAGGCAAGTAAAAGAACTATTTAGAAAGGGTTTTTTTTTGTGAAAGTATAAGTCCTTGTGCAGTCCCTGCACTCTTGACTCCAAAGAAAGATGGAACTTAGAGGATGTGTGTTGATAGTCATGCCATCAACAAGATCACTGTGAAATATCTTTTCCCTATCCCTCGGTTGGATGACATGTTGGATATGATGGCTAGAGCAACAATCTTCTCAAAGATAGACTTGAAAAGTGGATATCATCAAGTTAGAGTCCGTCCTAGTGATGAGTGGAAAACTGTCTTAAAGACAAACGATGGTTTATATGAGTGGATGGTCATGCCTTTTGGATTGTCCAATGCTCCTAGTACCTTTATAAGTGTGATGACTCAAGTGCTCAAGCCATTTATGGGAAAATTCTTGGTCGTGTACTTTGATGACATCCTCATCTATAGCAAATCTAGGGAGCAACACTTAGACCACCTAACTCAAGTTTGCATTACCCTTAGGAAGGAGAGTTTATATGGCAACCTTAAGAAGTGCTCTTTCTTTACCGATAAAGTCATTTTCCTAGGTTTCATAGTATCCTTAGAGGGAGTTTCTGCCGACCGCCAAAAGGTTCAAGCAATTGTGGATTGGCCTGAGCCCAAAAATATCCATGAAATTCGAAACTTTCATGGGCTCGCTTCCTTTTATCGCCAATTCATCCAAGGGTTTAGTACCCTTATGTCCCCCATCATTGACTACATGAAACAAGGGGAGTTTAATTAGACAAAAGTTGCTGCTAAGGCTCTCAATGAAGTAAAACAAAAGATGACTGAGGAACCTGTCATGCGTCTCCTTGATTTTACCAAGCCTTTTGAAGTAGAGTGTGATGCCTCAGGTCTTGGCATAAGGGGAGTACTTAGTCAAGAGCGCCACCTAATTGCTTATTTTAGTGAGAAATTGAATGATGCTAAGCAAAAGTACTCCACATATGACAAAGAATTTTATGCCATTATTCGAGCTCTTTGGCATTAGTGCCTTACCTGTTGTCTTTAGAATTTGTTATCTACTCTAAGTCTCTGATCATGAAGCTTTGCGCTATCTCCATTCCCAAAAGAAGTTGAATTTTAGGCATGGTAGTTGGGTTGAATTTCTGCAATGATACTCCTTTGTGGTGAAACATAGGGCAGGAGTTGAGATTAAGGTTGCTGATGCGCTAAGTCGAAGGGTATCTTTGCTGTCAGTCAAGAGTGTTAAGGTTACTGGGTTTGAGCGACTCAAGGATGACTATGAGTCATGCCCAGATTTTGGGGAGCTCTACATTAGCCTAAGTAATGCCTCATGGCCAATCCTGGATGCTTATACCCTTCAAAATGGTTACTTGTTTAAAGCCAACAAGTTATGTATCCCTCAATCTTCAATGAGAGATTTCCTAGTTTGGGAGATACGTGCGAGAGGCCTTACAGGTCATTTTGGTCGAGACAAAACAATTGAAGAAGTGGAACGTCAATTCTATTGGCTTGGTCTTAAAAGGGGCGTTGCCAAGATAGTTGGTCAGTGTCGTACATGTCAACTAGTCAAACATCGCAAGCAAAACACTGGCTTGTATACACCTCTACTTGTGCTAGATCACCTGTGGCAGGATGTGAGTATGGACTTTGTGTTAGGTTTGCCCCGCACCTTTAGGAAGCATGATTCTATTCTAGTAGTTTTTTATCGCTTCTCTAAGATGGCTCATTTCCTACCATGTTCAAAGACCTCTGATGCTTCTAAGATTGCAAAGCTCTACTTTGATGAGATTTTCAAACTTTATGGTCTTCCCAAAACCATAGTGTTTGATAGAGATATTTGCTTCATAAGTTATTTTTGGAAGACTTTGTGGCATTTAGTGGGCACTAAATTGAAATTTTCCACGGCATTCCATCCTCAAACTGATGGTTAAACTGAGGTGGTTAACCATAGTCTAGGCAACCTCCTTCGGTGTCTAGTGGGTGAAGCCAATCAGAATTGGGATTCAATTCTTCCGACAACCCAACTTGCATATAATAGCTCTATTAATAGGTCTATAGACGCTAGTGCTTTTGAGGTTATGCATGGGTATACACCCAGAAAGCCCTTAGATCTTTTGCCCATGTCCCCACATGTTAGAATTTCTTAATTTGCTGAGGTATTTGCATGACATATTCACGATTTGAATAATGAGATTCACAAAAAAATTCAGGTAAGTAATTCTCAATATAAAATTCATGCTGACACTCATCGGCGACATGCAAAGTTTCAGTAGGGGATTATGTCATGCTTTGGATTTGATCTGAACGGTTTCCCTCTAGGACTGTTAAGAAATTCAGGCTCGTAGTGCCAGACCATTCAAGGTATTAAAACGAATGGGCCCAAATGCATATGTCATTGACCTTCCTCATGATTATGGTATTAGAGGATCTAGTTGCTTATAAAAGCCCCACAATTATTCCTAATACCCTTTTGATGAGCTTTTGCTTGATCCTATTGATGCCCCTATCCCTACCCCTTTACCCTTAAATCTACCCTATGCACATAAAGAATCTACTGATGTTATTTTAGATGAACAAATTGTTTCTACCAGGGATGGAAGAGTTCACCATTTCCTAGTTCGGTGGTGAGGGCAACCAAATTCTAATTGCACATGGATTACTCGAGATGAGCTACATCGACCGGATCCTGACTTGCTTGAGTACTATCAGAGCTCTTCAGATTTCCACTCGACGGGGTCAAGTTCTTCTCACCCGGGGGGAGTTGGTGTGGACACAAGATACAATCCTCCAATTATACACGTGTATGGGAGGAAGAGCAAAAAGAAGACGGCCCAACCTATGGCCTTATGGATGGAGCTTGTTAGTAATTGGGCTTGAGATTAAGCAAGCCCAATCATTTAATAATTAGGGTTTTTTATGCATCTTATTGTTAGCTATTTAAGCACTTTTTCTAATTATTGTAAGACAAGTTTTTGAGAATCATAAAAATATTGTGTTTCTTTTACACTGGTGCCGACTCCAGTTTGCTTCGTGCTAACTCCAAGCAACCCTTAGGTGCTGATGCCTAGGGTTTATTCTTGATTCTATTGTTGTTTAGTTGTTCTATTGAAATAGTGTGGGTGTCCTACGTCAAGTAGGTGTTAGTAAGTAAATCAAAGTTTACCCGACTTATGACGCATGGTGCAGTCACAAGGATTTATCATATTGGGTCTGGAAATTAAGGTCTGAGGTTTGGAAACGCCTTATGATGTATGATGCATTCGCAAGGATTTATCATATAAGGCTTGGAAATTAAGGTTTGAGGTTTGGAAACGCTCACTTAAAAATATTTTATAGGAAATGCATGAGTTAACAATGAGAACGAGAAATCCTTAACTAAGTTCCTAAATTATTAAATTGAATTGCCGGACCTAAGTTATCAAACTTATATTATCAAGTTTAAGATGTTTCTGCGGTCATTGGCTTGAAGTAAATTGAATTGATTCGAAGTGAATGATTCCTAAACAGACTACATTCAAATGTTCTGATTGAGTTTAGGCCCGATCAAACTAAATTGATTTGAAGAAAGCAAGAAATTACGTTAAACATAAATAAACAACTACAATATTAAATCAATAGTGAAAAACACTTGATTAAATAAGATTATAACTACAAATGAAGCAACTTACAAGCATTAAATCTTTTACAAGGTCTAAGAACTACTAGATGTACTAAGAATGTAAGTGCAATTATCTCAAATGTGCTTTGGTGTGTTCTCGTTTGTACATAATGTCTTCTCTTCATACCAAGGCCTCTTTTTATAGGGAAAAGTGGTAGTTATTTCCTGCCCATAACTACCCAATAAGACCATTCACATCAAGCTTTATACAATTTTAGTTAAACTAACCCTAAAAACTCTATTTTTGCTATTTTAACAAACACATACCTACATCAGCCTCAATATTTATTATCTACTCTATTTAAATATTATTCTCTCTCTCTCTCTCTCTCCCATTTTTGGCCAAAAACACAACCTAAAAAGGTATCACCTCACCCCCAAAACGGCATTAAAACCACCATAAATCACCAAATTGACAAAACCCCATCCTTTTGTTGAGGAGTTTAAGCAAATCTAAGAGAAGACTGAATCGCTACTCGTAATTAGAGGGAGAGGGAGGTACCAATTCTGGCAACGTGTTAATGTGGGCAACTATATTGATTTGCATGAGGTAGAGACAAGAAGGCAACACGAGAGAGAGAGAGAATCATAAAGAGTACAAACTGCATGAGAGAGTATGTCAGCTTTGCAAATAAAAATGAGGGTATTTTTGTGTTGTATTGATGAACAATGTCTCAAAACTTGTATTGAAACATTGTTCATTGTTAAATACTTGTTGAGGGGTTTGTTAAGCCTAATACAAAGAGATTTTGGAGTAGTTTAGTTAAACTTTTGTTGAAAGGTGGATTATCAGATTTGTAGAGCCTGATGCTAATGCTTTAAGCAAGAGATTGGATGGTTACTTCCATCAATTAGCTATCCATAATGCCAATAAAATCCTGTAGCCACTTCAAGTTTACATGTTTTAGTGCCACTTGTCCTCATCTTAGGCAATCAAACAAGTCTCACTATGATCACCAGATTAGAGTTAAATAACAATATTTTGGTTTTAACTACTAAAGTATTTAAAGACTCTTACTATATTAACCAAAATATTGAATTCGCATAAGTTGTCTTCAATCCAAATCTTATATCCCACTCTTACTACTCTACTTTATACTCTTGTGAGCGATTGTAACCCCAGACCACCAATTTTTCTCGAAATGGGTCTCACATGCACAAACGAAAAGGATCGTGATGCTCAAAATGTCGAGTTCATTGTAAAATGTGTTCCCCCTAAATCGAGAGTTTTACATGGAGTCACTATAGACATTGTATTTTGTACCCCTTATGATTAGGGTCCCCGTTCCCCAATGATGTTAGAACTCTAAAGCCCAAGGTTGGTTTAGGGCCTAATCAGATGAAAATTGACTTGAGGAAAGTGTTTGTGGAAAATATAACTTATTTTTGGAATAAATAAACTAATTTTGGAAAAGAAAGGCCACGAAAACCCAAGGGCATGCGTACGCATGCTCAAGCTCTACGTACGCAGGCTTCATGCATGTGTACGCATACATAGGCATGCATATGCACGCTAGGGTTCCAGAAACTATGTAAGGAAAGTTTTCTACATTTTAAAATTGGTTTGAAACGAATCCCACATTATCTGGGAGTCGCCCCAAACCCTTATTTTTCAACTATATAAAGCTATAAAAGGTACTTTTTCAAGGAGGACGAATTCCAATGGTAAAACACATAAGATTCACTAGAAAATAGTGAATCAAAGAGGGAGTTTTTTACAAAACATCCTTAAGTCAAATTTTATTTGATTGAGACATTTTTTGGTCTTAATCTTTGAGTTATGAAGTTTACTAACTTGTTTTGAATTGGTTGTGACTCGATTGACTAAGGGGAATTGTTTCTTTAAGTTTTTATATCAGTTTATGTGTTCATAATATGTTTGTTTAGTCTAGGTTTACTTTAAATTTATGTTTAGAGCATGTTAGGTTGTTAGATTCTTTATTTTTGTTTTTTTGTCTTGTAGTTTCTGGGTTAGGGTTCTTAGGGTGTGTATACGTGCGCATGCTGTTTGTGTGTACGCATGCTACTTGCACGCGTACACATATAGATGGGTTGTGTATGCATGCCCTATGTATGCACACACATGCTCTTGCCCAAAAACCCTAATTCAGTTTCAGTTTGTTTTTCCTTTGTGTAATTTATATGCTTAACCTTTGTTTAACCTAGTTTTCTCCTCTGTACATAGTTGTTTACTTTGTTTTATCTTGTTTTGTTTTGTTCAATCCTTTTGATTGTTTATTAGGGTTTTAGATTGTGTGAATACCATGAACATGCATTGATGTATAGGTGTTGTGATGCAGTGAGGTAAATCATGCATAAGGCTATGAACATGCATTTAGTTTGGTTAATGAATATGATATAGTTGATATGCTTGTTTGAATCCCTTGATATTGAGGTTTGGATGCTATAACATGTTGATCTTGATTTGCCTTGTGATATTTCTACCATTTGAGAAATATGCCTATATGTCATGATAGATAATGCCAGGTTTGAGGATGATTATGCCATGTTGATTGCTTTAGATGCTTATTAGAGTGTGTGTGCATTAGAATAACATGTTAAATTTCCCTTTAATGAGATTAAAATTTGGAACACAATGAGTGGAAGTCGACTCACGGGTCGAGTGGGGTTGGGTGCCTAACACCTTTCCATTCCCATACCTAAACTTTAGACACGTGTTCTAGTAAAAATCAATCCTTCCACGAAAGAGCGCTATATTTATGATTCTTAGACCTAAACTAGGTGGCGACTCCATTTACACCCTCCGTCATGGTCCATCCTAGGCCAATGAGTACTTTTCACGAAAGTGAGAGGAAAGTGAGAGGGCGACCCACAACGCAAGTGCTTGCACCCATAGTGGCATCTTCATTTGGGATAGACAGTTTGATTCCAATGTGTTCAATTTCTTAATTTTGATAAAGGCTTGTTTAATATTGTTTGCATACACTTTCACTTGGTTTTTTTGTCCTTTTGCCATGGTTGGTAACGAGTGGGAAGGTGGAAGCTCCATTTAGGCCAAAATCTTCCAAAGTTCATCCTACCAACTCACAATCCATGCTATTGCCTATGTTGGACTTTGAGTACATTAACGATTTGCCACCAATCCATTATGGTCCATTTAGGCCTAAGGTTGCAATCATGGCCCACTTAGTTATGAGTGACCTATTAATCTGTCTCTTTAACTTTAAGAAGTTTACCCACACTTAGAGAGATCCTAGATCCTATCAAAAGAGGATACCCTTTATATCTCTTGTTTGTTTAACCATATATCTTGTGTTCACCTAATTCTAGAGGACAAATAAAAGATGTAAAACTTGAAAGGATGACCCAAAAGTTATGGCATACCCTAAGACAATAGGATGAAAAGAAAAGATGTTCTCACATATAAGAGGCTTTTCCCAAAATCTAAAAGTATATCTTAACTAAAGGTTCATAGAACCATAACCTAGTTGTTATCATGGGTCTAAGGTAACAAATATGCGATGGACCTACCATCCAAAATCCTACAAAGTCAATATGAATCTCCCTAATCTTGGGTCTCTTTGTTGCATGTAAAGGTTTAAAATAATGTGAGATTCATGAGCTATGAGAGGAAAGCCACAATATATTCTAGCTAGAAGGCTACTTCAAAAAACTTTACAAAAAATATAAGAAAAAAAGAGCCCAAAGGTGATGAATACATTTTTGACTCGTATTTGAGACAAAGGGTTGAAAATTTCTAAGCACATTTTAATGAAAGCCCATGAGTGTAATTTGAGAGCTTTATTGTAAATGGACCAAGCTCATATGAAACAAGGAGCAAAATTCATGAGAGGAAAGTGAGTAATTTTATAATTAGGCCTTCATTAAAATGGACTTAAAGACTTTCTAAGAACATCTAAATAAAATAAGCTTTTAATTGGGACATAGGCTTAATAAAAATGGAATTTCTTTTCAGGCACCATTGCACCACCAAGATCAAGTAAGCACATCCCCACTTTAACTTGGGTTCGAGAAAGCAACGAAAGACGTTTTATTAAGGTCGAAATCACACCTCAAGAAGAAATACCTTAAGAAGAAATGACTACTCCAATTAATGATACACTCTCACAAAAGATATACAAGACAACAGAATATCAAGGTGAGGCTCTCAAAAAGATGGAAAGTCGTCTATTTAAGCTAGAGGAGAGCAAGATCAAGAAGCCTGTGCACATAGAGATAAAAGAAAAAGAAGAAAAGGAAGAATGGGATGAAAGGGACAAGGCTGATTATGAGAGGAATAAGCAATTTGAGAAGCTCACCACAAATACCGTGGCCATGAAAGAAAAGATGGAAAATATGCAATTAGCCTTTTGTAGCACTCAAGGGATGGATGATTGTCTCTACAACATAGGTGGTTTAGGCTCCAAAGTCCCTCTTGCACTACCCCCCAAGTTTAAGATTTCTAACATGAAAAAATTCAATGGGATTGGAGACCCTAAGCAACATGTTAGGAGATACATAAGGATTACCAAAATGAAAGCGCTGGATGAAAAGCAAACTTTGCATGCATTTCCTCTCTCACTTATGGGAGGTGCATCAAGATAGTACTATAGCTTGGATCCAAGTAAGAACAAAGTGTGGAATGAGCTAGTGGAATTATTTGTGGATCAATTCATTTTCAATACTATGATTAACGTGACCTTAAGAGATTTGGAGACCACTAAGCACGGAGTTGGGAAGACCTTTTGCGAGTACATAACAAGGTGGAAAGGCAAAGCATCCAAGATGGTTAATAGGCCAAATGAGAAGGACCAAATCAACATGATTATTAAGAACTTACTTCCGGCATACAATAGCAAGCTTTTGTCATCGCCCTATTAGTTCTTTTGGAAAATTGTGTGATTGTGGAACTAGGATTGAGGTTGCCATCAACAATAAACAATTGTAGAAATGGGAGAATAAGCCTCCGATCAAGAGGAAATATGGGGGAGGAGCAACCACTTCTAAAGCACCCGACCCCATAAATGTGAGTGTCATCATACCCCAACAACCTCTATCTCAATGTTATTAAATCTATTCCGTTTCGGTTGGAATGGCTGGAAAATCTCGTACCGGCATACAAACTGGTAAAGTAACCACCCTTGTTCCACCTCGAATTAAATTTTGGTTTGATCTAGTGTGTTCTGGGAGTTTCGGGTTGTTTTGATCAATTTTGGCTGAAATACAAGATTCAACCCGTATGAGTTATGGGTCCGAGAGAGAGGTTTTAAGGTATGGGGGTGATGTGAGAGAGTGCTTGTGTGTGAGACAGAGAGAAAACAAAACGGAAAACGAGTTTAATACATACTGTGAGAGGTCACGAAAATTGTGGTGCTTTCAAAAACGAGATTTGAATGCTTTTAAAGGCACCTCTCTTTTAGGATAAGTGGTGTGGAGAAACCACTTATTTTTAATACAAAAAAATAAGAAAAAATAAATACAAACTACATGATCAAAAGACTTCATTGTTATTGATTGAATGAAAATAAATACAATCTTGGTAAATTGAACCTTACAAGACTTTAGGTCCTAGTTACAATTTATGCAAAAGAATACAAAACTTTTGTCCTAATTACAATCTACAAAAATTAAAAAAAAAAAAAAAAACAAGACACTAGTATACCTATCCAAAAAATCAAGTTCCGGGGTTGGATTACGGAATGAGAAGATGTTAGGTACCCATTCTGCCTAGACAGAATCTAGTCTTCTAGACTTTAATGACCTATGTACCGTTTTTTGCATGATGTTGAATGATATGTTGAATATACATGATAGACACTTGATCAAAACTAACTCAAATAAATTTATCTTATGAATGTATCCTCTTTTTTAGAAAAATTTAGATCTGTTTTGTGAATTAAGAAAATGAAGATTTGTAAAAAAAAATTAGATCTGCTTTTGTGTAAGTAAAAAATTAGATCTGTAAGGAAAATCAAATCTATTTTTATGTAAATAAAGGAACAAGATTTTTGTAAAAAAATGTCAGATCTATCTTAGTGTAAAGTTAAAAAAAAAATGATTTTGTCAAGAAAAATTAGATCTGTTTTGAATAGTTAAAAAAAATGATTTTTTGGTTTATAAACAAAAAAATCAGATATGTTATTGGATATAAAATAAAAAAGACTTTTTGGAAGAGGATTCATACTCATTAGGTAAATTTATTTTACATGAATCACATATACAAAACTTCAACCTAACTTTTAATTTCTTCTTTTAAATTTCAAAATCTGCAATTGTATGACAAAGAAAACTTTTTCTAAAAAAAATCAGATATGTATTTAATGAAAATATAGATCAGTTTTGAATCTTAAAAAAAAAAAAAAATCAGATTTGTATTTAATGAAAATACAGATATGTTTTGTATCTTAAAAAAATCAGATCTGTATTTAATGAAAATACATATTAGTTTTATGCGTAAAAAAAAATAAATCAGATCCGCATTTAATGAAAATACTGACCAGTTTTATGTGTAAAAAAAAAAACAGATCTACATTTAATGAAAATATAAATCAATTTTTATGTGTTAAAAAAAAAATTAGATCTGAAAAATTTAGATAAGTTTTTAGTTTAAAGAGATCTTTGATAATTAACAGATTTTGAGATTCAAGGGAGAAATTACAACAAAAATCAACTAAGAACATATTTAAAGAAAAATTTCAAATAAAACATGGCAGTTATATCAAGAATCAAACATCTAGAACCAATTCATTCATCATCAAACAAAATTAATAGAGAAGACTAGAAAAAGAAGAGAAATAGACTACCTCTTGCATGAGCGTGCTCTTCTTAGTGAAAGAATATTTTAGGATTCAAAGAAATTTATTCAACTCTTTGAAGCCTAAAATATTTCGCTTACAAGAAAGAAATTCCTAAGGTAAAAGCCTGAAGAACGTTTTTAACGTAAGGGAGAATTGAAGAGATGAGAATAGCCAAAAAGAGGGGGGTCAGAAAGTGTGAAAAAGTGTGCTGGATTTTGAGAGGCATTCTCAATTTTTAGAGGCTGGAATACTTCGAAAAATTAGTTAAATGATTAGAATACGAACTGTGACTCATCTTTATCTCTAAAAAAAAAAAAATGATGAGGTTTATCTCAATTCAGGAGCCCTCGGACCGGGTCTTGCATTTGTGCCAATCGGCACTTGTGGAGGCTTGGGTTTTTGTATGCTTGGGTTTTTGGAGAGCCATATATCCAAAACCTATAGTACGCTTGGGTTTTTGTATGGTACATGAGGATGTAAACCTTAAAAAGAATTTCATTCTGTTGCTGTATTTCATAATGTGATCGATGCTGAAGATAAATGTGATAAACTATATAAATACTTTTTATAAGAAATAGGGTAATTGGTGTAGAAGAGAATAATGAGTCACATGTATGAAGAAATTTCGAGTCCTAGATCTCTTCTCATCATGCTTGTGTTTATCCGATTTCAGAGGCTGTAAGATTTCCAACACACCCTTAGTAAAAAGATAAGGTATTTGACATAGTGATGACTAATGATGGTGTTGTGAACAGAATTAGAGGATATGCATTGCTTCCGTGGCCAAAAAATAAAAGGATATATGTACCCCTGCCAATGCCAAGTTTCTTCTTTAAATTCAAACATTTTAGCTTTTTATATATTATAAATTGGAAGGACCATCCTATTCCTACCCTCTCCCTCTAATGCTTTTTTTTTTTTTTTTGTGTGGAAAATCTCACATCATTAACTTGACCATCTACTCGTGTAGCTAGCTAATTATAAAGGCATTTCTTTAACTATTTTACATATTATTAGCGTATTCGTGATATATATCCTAGTAATTTTTTTAGCAATTCTCCAAAAACCAATTAATTTAGGATAGGATATTAATTAAATAATTTAGTATATTGAGCATATGTTCTTTTTGTCCTACTATTAAGCACATAATAAACACTAGCCTTATCACACGCGCTCTGTACATGTGATCAGGCTCTATATTTTTTTTTTAGTTTAATGTAATTTTTTAATTTGAATTTATCTATTATTAGTGAGGTTACACCCAAAGGATTTTTTAAGAAACTAAAATTTAGGATTTGAAATTAAGTAAACTGTTAAATTTAGTGTGTGCTAGTTTTTAGGAAAAAAATTTATCAAACATACGTGAGATATATTTAAATAGAGAATTTGCTAATTTTTAGGAAAAAAGTTTCGAGTAGTTTTTTTTGTTTTTGAATTTGGTGAATTACAATTTTAACCACATTTTTTATTTTTTAGGAATAAGGATTATTTAATTAGATTAGGAGTATTTTTGACATTTTCTTAAGCCATATCTAACTTTCTGAATTCTCTTAATATATTTAAAAAATACCAACTATTTATTTTCTCATATTAAATTCAAAATAATTTATTTTAATATCTTAAAATCTATATATATATATATATATATATATATACAATAAATGCTTTTTATAGCGAGGCACTATATAGTTAGTATTATTGTGATTAGTTTAATCAATATTTACTTGTTTGTTTCATATTTCATAGTGGATTCATTTGACACACACATAAACACGATTAAAAGATAAATAAAACTTGCTATTTAGGTACATAGTTGTGTTGTGTGCTTTCTCATTAAAAAAAAAAAAAAAGTTTTGTTGCGTGTGCCCTAATATGCCATCAAATTAAAATTTTTTATTTAAGTATAGCTGAAAAGGCTTCCAGGAAAAGTAGTGTAGCTGAAATTATTTAATACATGTACTGTCATATTGAGAGAGAGAGAGGTTGAGATTTGGGGGGTGAGGTTTTTTTTTTTTTTTTTCCTTTTAATAAGAATTAAAAGAAGATATATTCAGCCAAAATTTTAAATAAAAAAATAGAATAATAAAGGTAGATTTGAGATATTTAGGATAACTATAAAGAAGTAAATATCTATGTCTACATGCTTTTTTTTTTTTTCTTTGAGAAAAAATTTAGAAATGAAACTTTCCATTTGTGTCGTTGTAAAATATTTGTGATTTATAGTGTTTGGCTGGGTACATGGAAATGCTTTGTAAAATATTTTCCAGTGTTTGACACAACGTAAAACGGAAAAAAATATTTTCCAATGTTTGGTACATGAAAATATTTTCATTTTATTAAAAGACACATTGACTTTGTCATTTATGTACCCAAAAGGGAGTGAAAATTTTTTTTTTTTTTATAAATATATTTGTAGCGGTGACCTTATTTTTTTAATAGTTTATCTTTTCTATCATATTATTTATATTCCTCTTTATGTATGCCTTTTACACTCTGTTTCTTTCGATGTCCAACCTTGTGTGAAGATAATTTTTCATATTTTATAGTGTTTGGTGGCATCTAAAAAAAAAAAAAAGTCAAAGAAAAATTATTTTTAGTTAACATAAAAAGTATGAATGATTGTCTCCCATTATTATTATTTAAAAAAAAAACTATATCTCATAGTAAATTAAATAATGGAAGTTAAGAGTTCATTTTTAACTCATTTAAAATTGCTACTAAACATAGGAAAATGACATAGTTAAATAATTTTTTTTTAAATGACTCTTTTTTTTTTTACAAAATATTAACATTGAAACAAATAGAAAATGTGTTTTACAACCTTAAGAAACCAAAATATATATTTTTTCATTCTTTGGTTTGCTAATGTTGCTTTTATAAGACTAAAAATTCATGTTCACCTTTCAAATAGTTTTAATTTGAAATATTTTCAACAAAGATATTATGATTTAGAGAAATTTAGTGTTATTGTGCTAGTTTAATAAGTACAATATTTTCATGAATCAGTTAAAGTTATTTAAAATTTATTGTTTATATTTAATTTTTTTATTTTTAAAAAAGAGGAAGATATTTTTTCCTTGAAAAATAACTCATTTTTCTACAAAATATTAATGTCAAAACAAATAGAAAATGTGATTTACAACCTTAAGAAACCAAATTAATGGTTTTTTTCATTCTTTGGTTTGCTAATGTTGCTTTTATAAGACTGAAAATTCATGTTCACCCTTCAGGTAGTTTTAATTTGAAATATTTCCAATAGAGATATTATGATTTAGAGAAATTTAGTGTTATGCTAGTTTAATAAGTACAAAATTTTCATGAATCAGTTAAAGTAATTTAAAATTTATTGTTTATATTTAATTTTTTTATTTTAAAAAAAAGAGGAAGATATTTTGACATTGAAATAATTTGCTCTGAGCATTTGTTCTCTAAATATAAGATGTAACCCACTAATAAAAGCTTTTATCACAAAACCTCTATCTTCATCAAGGATAAGGGAGAGTGTTTATGTATATGGAAAAATGTAATTTCTTCTGTTTTATAAGACACAAAAGTTGTCAAACACATTTAAAATGAAATCCAAAGTAATATTACTTGGAAAAAAAAAATCCTGTTATACACGTGTTGTAACTTGATAACATAATTTGAAGTCATATTTTTAGTTATAAAACATACTGTGTATAAAAAACACAGCCCATATTACTTTTATATTTGTAAACAAACTACAAACTGTTACTCTCAGCCTCAGGAATTGAATACGATAGCACAAATTAATTAAGGTTGTAAAAGAATAAATCAGGAATTCTGTAATCTAGAAGAGTGTTATTCTAAAACACAGGGACAATAGTGCAAAAAATCTAATACAATATGAGTATCTAATCAGAAGTCATTGAACCTAATAAGCCCAACGTATGATTGCCAACCGCCACACACACACACACACACACACACAAAAAAAGGCGAAACAAAAGACACCAAAAGGTACAAATCATTGTTCTTATGAGAGAGAGTGAGAGAAAGAGACAGAGGCTCCAAAACCCACCACCTCTGCCCTTGATACACGTGAAAATCTTTAAAGGGTCATAGCTTAAGCCCTAAAAATCTCAAACCTCCAATCTGAGTGTGACATGTCAGCAGATAAGAAAACTTTTCCATATAAGATCTAGAGAGACATTGCAGAAGGAGGCATGGGTGGCATACTGGAGAATAATACAATTGGGACATATCCATGCTTGCCCATGGCCATGATTAGGATTAGAGGTGTTCAATTACCAAATACCCCTCATTTGTCACATTACACAAAAATATCATATACACCATTTTGTTCTCATTATTGTCATGCCTTCAAATTCCATTTTTTTTTGTCATAAAAATTATGTTTGTTAGGGTTACTTAATTATTATTAATCATTTAATATAGTATAATATTAGCTAGGGTTACATTTGAATAACTCTATATTTTATGCTTTTCTTCAAAGCCTTTGAAAGGTAGGGTTGAACATGAAGATAAACGTGATCAATATTATTCCTTGTTGCTTATCTATTAAATTATTCCCCTTCTTTTTTCTTTTTGAGATAACAAGTACAATATACTGACATTCTAATGATTATTTTGCTCTCCCAACACATTTTTAGAACTACAACAAATTGTCATCAACTTCTCCATTATCAAATCACTTTATTGGATTCTCACAGCAACAACAAAAAAAAAATGTTGCCTTCTGATTAATAGGCTTCAATTTATAAGGCATAAGAGAAATAAACATATTGATGTAGTTTAAAAACGACAGGCAGGACATATTTGAAGCATATTTTTAATTTTTTTTATACTAGTACAAAAGTTTTAAAAAATAAAAATACACTAATTGATAATTATCAAGACAAGGTTTATATTTAGTCTTCTTTAGGCCACAGACAATGCATTTATATACACAGTTGTCAATAATCATTTGAGCTACAAAATTAAAAATTTTTACTTTAAAAAAATGATTATTTTTGTTGCACATTTATATAGTCGGTACAAAACACACTTAATCAACTGAATTCTTTATGAGAAAGAGATACAGACGCCCAAGCAACCTTAAGCAATTTCTTAACAGCATTAATATACCTTATAAAGGGCTATATATGCATTTCAGAGATTGAAAAGAATACTAAACACAAACAAACTTATAAAGTAGGTTGCTGTCCCGCTCCCCACCCAAAACAAATAATCTGAAGGTTGGTTTTTAACTTTGTCTCTCTTTCTTTTCTTTTCTTTTTTCCCTTTGTTTATAGGTATGTATGTTCTTTTCATTGGAAAGAGGATTTGATTTGAAAACACGAATAATATTGGAAACATATAGAATTATGTTCAGTTTCATTACTTGTTTCAAAAAAAAATGTTCAGTTTCATTACACAACTTAGGGTATAAAAGGAAAACGGGGCCAATATAGTAAATGAGAAAGATAAATAATTGAGTAAAAGAGAGAGATAGAACAAAAACAAAAATGGTCCCACACCAAGAACTGCTGAAACTGAGCATTGTCTCTTCCTCTGTTCTCATCTGAATCACTAAAACAAAACCCTTAAAATTAATAAATCCCCCCCCCCCCCCCCCCCCAATCCACTGTCCATTGTATGAGAGAGAGTCTGTGACTCTGTGTGTGTGTCTCTGCCACATGCCTAAGTATAAGTAAAGAGCTGCCCCAAAGGGTTTTTTCCTTTTATCAGCCTCCTCCTCGTGACCTACTTTGTGCACTGCACAAAATCCATCCTCTCTTATCCCTCTTTCTTTCTTTTTCTCTGTTTTTTTTATTTTTGGTACTCGACTATTTCGTTTCCTCTTTGGGTTACTTTCCTATCTAAGATATTTCTCATTCCTTTAACCCAAAACCCAATCTCTTTCTAGTTTTCATTTCTGGGTACCCTGCTTTATTAGAGGATTTTGCATCCTCTGCTTCTTCAACATATACAGAGACAGAGATAGAGAGACACCTCTGGGTTTTCCTTCTTTTTTTTAAATTCAATTTTCATGAATTCAATTTTCGAAAAAGGATTTTTTTTTTTTTTGTGATTTTTTTATAATTGGGTTCTAGAGTGTTCCTCTATTTAACTTAAAACTATAATTCTTGGCTTTTTCCTCGCTCCTTATTATTATTATTATTTAAAGAAAACTTTAATTGCCTGTAGTTTAAGGGTTTAGGGTTTTGTACTTTTTATTATTATTTTTTCCTCCTTATTTTCCTTCCCGGTTATCTGTAAAACAAGTGTAGCAAGTTTGAGCTCTTTCAGGTATTGGGTCTCTAAATTACTGTCTGATTCCCAAATGAATTTGCTTCAGAGTTGAATTGGTTTTCACGGGTTTGGTCTCTTCTAGCTCTTGGAATTGTACCTGCTCAGTCTCTCTGTAATGAAAACCCTGAATTCAATCTGATTTTCGGGTTCTAGACCTCCAACTGCTTTTGATTTCATTCATTTCACTAGCGTCTGAATTGAATTCAATCTAAAATTTCAGACAAAGACCTCCAATTTTTAGTGATTTTCCTCAATTCCTGTGTTTCCAATCTGAAATTTGGCGTCCACAAATATGTCTTCGTGTTTAACCGGAGGGGGTGGAAGAACCTATGCACTGGACCTAGAAATCGTGAAATCCCCATCAACGACGTCAACATGGACATCTCAGACTCACACATCTTCTTCTTCTTCTTCTTCTTCTTCTTCTTCCTCTTCTTCGACTCTCTCCGAGTCCAGCAATTCCCCACTTGCAATCTCAACCCGAAAGCCCCGAACCCCGCGAAAGCGGCCTAACCAGACATACAACGAAGCCGCAGCACTCCTCTCCACGGCCTATCCCAACATCTTCTCAACTAAAAACCTCACAAAGCCTCGCAAGTTCACTAAGCAACACGACTACTACTCTGTCTTTGATGAGTCCTCTGAGTTGTTGCTGCCCTTTCGAGTCATCGACAGCTCCGGTTTCTTGCTCCACCAACCAATCCTAGAAGAAAAACCCATTTCGCAATTCCAATCCTCAAAGGTCTCAAAGCCAGGGGAAGTTGATTTCCATTTCCATGGCCATGGGAATTCCACGGAATTGTGTTGTGATGGGTTTGGGTATGAGTATGAGGAGGATTTCGATGCGGAATCGATTCTGGATGAGGAGATTGAGGAGGGAATTGATAGTATTATGGGGAATTTGAGTGTGAATTCCAGTGCCGAAGTAGCAGATGAGTGGAAGGGTCCCCGGCGGGCATTGGCAATCAATAATTGTTGGAATTCCAATGTTAATTTGGGTTTTGGCGGGAAATTCGAATCTGGGTTCGTAGGAAACAATATGAGAGCATTGAGGCATGTTGAAGAAGAAGAAGAAGTAAACTGGTGGAGTTGTCCTAATCCCATTGTGGATGTGCGTCAAATCTCACCCAAATTCCACAACGCTGTTTCTTCTTCTTCTTCTTCGCTTTTGACAGAAGAGAAGAAGAAGAAGAAGAAGAAAAAGAAGAAAAAAAAGGTGGAAAACCTCGAGGACCCTGTGGCTGTGGATACTGAAATTTCAGATTCAGTTCCAAAACCCAACTCCGGGTTGCTCTTGAAATTGAATTTCGACGAGGTTTTGAGCGCTTGGTCCGACCGAGGTTGTCCATTTTCGGACCAAATTCCTCCAGGCTCCGAATTCCCAGGAAATGATGTCTATGTATGTATGTTTCTCAACCAAATAATATATTTTTTTTTTAAAAACAAACTCAAATCCTGAATTTTGTTAGAAATAGAAACCCATTATTATCCTATCAAAAAGAAACCCATTATTATTGTTATTCCATTCTGTGCTATAACTTTTTTCAACGTTGTCTTTATTATTGTTATTAGTACTTGTCATGCTCCTTTTCCAGGGACCATCATCATCTACAATAATAAAGTTGGTCCGCTTTATTCATCATATGCCTACTAGAAAATGAACTAAAAACTTTTTTTTTTGTATTTTTTTAAAGCTCTCAAAACTTTGGTATTTAAAGTTTTTAAAATTATTTGGTATGAAGGAACAAAAAAGAAAAGGGTTAAAAAAAAAAATTTATTTGGCATTTTTATTTGTGGTCCAATTCCTCTCTCAAGTCTCAGCTTTTGTTTTTATACTGGAACCCATGAACTAGAATATTATTTTTAATTAGTAGATCATTTACCTCACCTTAAGTAAAAAATTATGGGAGTACTGCCTTTTTGCAGTCTGAATAATAAATAATGATCTTTGTACAAATTGACAAAATATTACTTTTTCGAAAAGTAGTAGTACTAGCTAGGTAATTTGGAGTTAAATGTTGATAAATATTAAATATATTGGGGTTGGCAGGCGAGAGTAGCGCAAATAGACTTATTTTCGGAGGGTGGAGGTTTGAGAGAAGCCAGTGTGCTTCGCTACAAGGAAAAGCGGCGTACACGCCTCTTCTCTAAGAAGATTAGATACCAAGTCAGAAAAGTCAACGCTGATAGACGGCCCAGAATGAAGGTATGCCGGCCACCCTCTTGTCTTCTTCTTCTTTTTTGAATTGATTTCTTAATTAATATAATAAGTTATATAATCGGATTACAATAGGAGAGTGTTTAGAATATGTTTTTTTTTGTGTGTGGATTTTTCTCTTTTTTTTTTTTTCAAATAAAAAATTTAGAGTTCAATTTCAAACTTGACTACTTAAAAACTAGCTGTTAACCTGTACGATACACGAGAACTTACCTATATATGAGATAAAATAAGATAATTTTATAAAATCTTAAATTAATTAAAAAACTACACCATTGCATGATTTGTTCTTATATGACTTCAATTTGTGTTATAATTTGATGAAAAAACCATTACTTGAACGTGCAATAATTTACAAATTTCAATTTGTGTTTAACTTCTTATTAAGTTTGGATTAAATAAAAATAATTTTGTTTAAAAAAATGATAATGGTGAGTTTGAGTTTAAGTTAGACTTATTAAAGAGATAGAGTTTCACTCTTTGTTAAGTTTGGACTAAAAAAAAATGATTTAAAAAAATGATAATGATGTGGCAAACTCTAGAGATGTCAATAAGAAGTCAAAGGCTTTCGTTTTATATATATATATATATATTAATGGGTTTTTTAATTTAATGATAAAAAACAATAATCATAGAGTGAATATTGTATGTTAAAATTCTATCATATTTATTAAAAAAAACTTAAAATCTAACTTTTAACTTCTTTTTTCACATATTTAATATAATAATTACCATACAAATAAGCTACTAAAAATGAGAAGATAGTAGGTTTTGATTGATGGTTTGGGATTGTGACCCATTGAAATTGTGGATTCTACTCATGAGGGAATAGATATAAAGTATAAACCTCTTGTTCCTTAGACTTTTAAAGATGAAATGATTATATTAGATTTAAAAACATTGTAAGAAAAAAAAAAGGTCTTAAATTTTGACATCTTGATCTTGGATACGCCCGTTTGGTAGAAGAGTTTGAATAATGTTATTTGTAATTTTTTGAAATACGTGTGAATGAAAAAGTGTATGAAAAAGTGTGTAAGGTTGTTTAAAAACTGAAAATGTGTGTCTTAACTACTTTCCTGAACTGGGCCTAAAGAACTAAGAAATGATTTAATATTGGCAACCCCTAGCCCCTAGGCCAACTAGAATTGACAATGGCAACAATGATTGACGTATGAAAGGTAGAATCCACTTGATTGTTGATTGACTTGATTCTACTCCCCCCCCAAAAAAATGTTTTAGAATGTTTTGGCCTTATTTTTGAGATGTTTAATACTTGATTCTTGGTCAGAATCATCCCACTTAAAAATGATCAATCTTTCTATAAATTATTTTCGCTAATATAGATAATTTTTTGTTTTTTTTGTTTTTCCTACTAAAATCCCAAACTCTTTGAGTTCTTAACTATTTTCTCACATGTGCGGAATCCCCCATTCCACAAATATCTGAAAATTATAGTAAAAAATCTCCTAAAATGCTTATTAGAGATTTTAAATTCAAGATCTTATTAGGTTGTCGGAAGTAGGAACCACTAAATCAATCTTTTGATATATATTTGATATAATTATAATTAGCAAATTGGGTAATAGAACTGTTTAACTAATGATGAAGACTTCTTTGGTCCCAAATACAGGTCTCAATAATAACAAGCACGTCCAATTTAGTGACATTTTTAGGCATGGGCCTAACACTAAAAACGAGAAAGAGAATCTTGACTTCAAATCTTGCCATTAACATTTAAATTATTTTTTTGCCTTAAAAAATTCAATAATTTGGCCATGAAAATCCAATATAGATGGGTTTACAATGTATTCAAATTTACTAGAGCATTAGATCAAAGTGTAAGCAAAAGTCTGTTTTGCCATTTTACGAACACAACATAAACCTTTGAGTACTTTTTTGCTTTGGGATTGAAATTAGGTGCAATACTGAGAGTATTGCACTTGATACAATAGCAATGAATGGTTATAATTGAAAATTGTAAAAAATAATTTTCAATCTCTACTATTAAATAAAAAAATATTAAAAATAAGTAAAAAGTTAAAAATAAAAAAAAATTATGAAGAAAATAGGGTAATTTGTGAGTTTGATATTTTCATGAGATTATAATATTATTACCAATCTTTTGGTTTTTTTTTTTTTTTGAGAAACCAATCTTTTGGTTAAATGGTAGACAACAGAAAATATGTAATTTTATGAAAACCATATTACAAATTTTTACATATCCACTAAAGCTTCCATCACGCCAAAAAAATGTATTCAAAGTTTCAAACGCTTGTGAATGTATATAACCTTCTGAACCCAGACTGTTGTACTAATTACTTATAATAAAAACCTTTTATTATGGTCTTGTATGGCGTATTTTTCTCTATATCTTTTAGTTTAGTGGCTGAACTTTCTTCCATCAGGAACATTTACATTGGCTAGCATTACTTCCTTTTTGTTTCTCAAAAAATAAAAACTTTTGGCTAGCAGTACCCTTCTCTAATAGAGTCTTAAAATTAAACTTGGGCACCTATATGATTAATTAAAAAAAGATTTTGTCATTTAAACGGGAAAAAAAGCTTCCTTTTAGACAACAGTATTTTATTTTATTTTCCTTTTAAGCATTCTTGGATGGTCAACGTCTTCTGATTTTGCACATGAACTAATTTTTAGACCGATGATTATATAATAAATGGAATAAGCTGTCCCCTAATGCTGCTGTTTCTCTGGAGTCTGGACCCTCTCTCTGATCTATGTTGTTTGGTGATTTGCAGGGGCGCTTTGTTAGGAGGCCAAATTCTAGCGCAAATGGTCAAAGATGAAAAGTAAAAGGCATGACTTTTGGGTTGTGACTTGTGATCCTCACCCCTTTTTGTTGTTTGATTACTGTTTCTCACATTAAGAAGTTCGGGAGATGAAGGCTATTTTAGAAGAGGAGCATACAGAAGTAGTCCAAGTACATTTAGCCTAGGTTTTCTTTTTTGCATTTCTCTTTGTTTTCTAGTCTTTGGAAGATGCTTTAGTTTCAACTTTGTTCCAAAGTCATAAATACCTTTTAGTAGGTATAGAGATTTTGTTGGATTCAATAGTAGCACAAAAGTGAAGGAAAATCTTTAATTGGATTCAAATTTCAAAGCCACAATTCTTTTTTTTTTTTTTGTATTTTTTTTAATTGAAATTATTCTTGACTAGCACAGCAATTTTTTTCCTCCTTTTCCACTTTATTTTTTTTAAATTTTTTTTCTTTCTATAAGTTGATTGATACAACATTATAAAAAATATTGCCTTATAGTGGATAAATTTGGGGACATGGCTTGCCCAATATGATTGTGTAATCATGGTCAATAATTGATCGTGAAATGAATATAATTCACCATTTATATTCTTCTTATAAAATATTGTCTACAAATAAGTTTACTGATACAAATAGATTCACAATCTTTTTTTTTACAATGAGTTGAAGTATTTTGTCTTTTATATAAAAAGTAGATTCATGTGAAAGAGATGTTAGTGGCAAAATTTCTAAACAAATTGTGAAAATGGTTATGAATTTATATATGTAGAAAAACTCCAATCCATTTGGTCTATAATCAGTTCTACTAGAGGTGAGTTTGGTTCGATCGGTGAATGGAGAGAATTTTCCACCAAACCAAGCTCCTTGGTTTTATGCACCCTTATACTAAAATTGACCAAATATGTAAGGCCATAGAACGCACTAATGGGAGTGAAGGCAACCAGTTCGTTTTAGGGTTGTCAAATTTGGGTATGAGCCTAAAATTTTAGCAAACATAAAAAATACTTGTTAGATTTAAGCTTTAAATTGGCAAATCGTGAACAAAAGTGTCTTGTAGTGGTGCTTTTAGAGTCCATTTGTGTTGACAAGACTGCTACCCAAATACTAGAATTTATTGTGCAAGGATCAAGTTTTCAACAACTTGATAGCTATTCGATCCATTGAAAGGCCCAGCTTTCAATAGGTTGAGCTTAAATTCAATAGTTCAAACTTCGATTTTTTGAAACTAGATTTCAACTCATTCGACCCATCAAGTGATTAGGATTTCATGATTACAAGCAAAAGGTATTAAGCAAACCTTAATACATATACAAAACATTTTTGGAGTTTCTCTTGATTTACATTTGAAGGTATTGTGTCTCTTGCTCTCAAAAACCTCAACCAGTGAACAAGTGAACCATATTTCGAATCAGTGGTTTTGAAATTGTTGCTTTCCTTGTTCTTTCAAGTGTTGGATTTTGTGGCAACTAGGCCTAAAAATGTCTGAAGGATTTTAAGGACTGGCTCCCAATTTACTTGTTTGAGGTGGGAAAAGAGTTTCTTACAATGGGGAAAACCTTTTTAGGCCAGCTTGACAGCCCTAGTGATAGAATCTTGCACTCAATATGTACTCTCTTCTCTTGTAAATACTTCACGAGGAGGCTCAAGCTAAGAGCTGAGCTCCTCCTTAGTTGTTTCTCTCTCTCTCTCTCTCTCTCTCTCTTTCTCTCTCGTGTATCCTCTCTCCCTTCCCCAAATTTTCCAACCTCTTCTCTCACTCTTCGACCCCTATTTATAGACTTCCCTCAGCGGGGTTGTCATGATGATGGGAGGGGCTTTTATGCTGGTGGGGCCCTTCTGGGATATATTCCTGACCAAATGGTACCCACTTCTTGCACATATGTGATTATCTCGAAATTTGAACCCGTGGCCAAACAGTGTTTGATAGGCAATTTTCCCCAAGGCATTACCATTATCATTCTGTGTGGGCCTTGACCTGGTATTAATGCCCAAATTGATATGGACCTCGATCCGCTGTTGATCCCTGAGTTGATATGGGCCTCGATTTGTCACTGGGCCCATAATTCTTAAGCATACGGAGGTTAAAGGGTTAGGCCCATACCCGATGCCTGGACAATAGCCCCCTATGATTCCATTCCCATGCCATCCAGATGGGATTGGGATTAGTCCCTACACATCGGTAAAGGACTGGTTGGATTTAAATGTCATATGTCGGTGAATTGCCTCCTCAGTGTACTACTTTCCCTTGGGAAAAATAGCTGTTAGTTATTAAATGTGATGGACAAGACAATCTGTTCTTCTTGCAAGTGGGATGACAACTGTCATATCAAACGGCCAGGATCCACTGATGTTTCATATATAGAGGCACGCTTGTAATAGATAACTAGGGGAAGTTATTAAATTTCCCTCCAAAAGCATTTAAAGCTTCTTCCGCTATAAATAAGGCCTAACCTCCTTTGATCAGTTTCCTTATTTCATTTTTCTCTCTTAGCCTTACTTGTCTCGTCCTCCTAAGCCACACTTCTTCCACTCGAGATCACTCCTTTAAATGAAAAGGCAACACTGTAAGTCTTCTAACCCCTACCTCATTCTTCCTAGTTTATCTTTAAACACCCTAAAAATGGGTTTTGCATACCTACTTGGTACTGATGTTGCTATAGCTGCCTTTAGGGCTAAGTTCAATATTCCCCAAGATGTTAATATTGAGTTCTGTCTTGAGGGGAACATAGAAAATGATAGGCTTCCTAGGATAGTTTTCTTTCCCTTAATGGCGATCCTCAAGGGCGGGATTAGATTCCCCATAGACCCTCTATTGCTTAGAACCCTTAGTTTTAATGGGCTCAGCCTCGACTAGTATCTCCCCAACTTTTATAGGGTAATGAGTAGTGTGAGCCGCCTAAACAATCTGTATGGCTTAGGGCTTAACCACCACGACATCAATTTTCTATACAATATTTTTGGTGGCCTGAAAACTGGCTATTACCTAAAAATTCGAGACCCCATAGTGAGGCTGATATCGCACCTCCCTTACTCCAATAGGAACTCCTCAGGGGAGTTTATAAAAGTGAGTGGGAACTGGCTTGTTGGCAAACTCACGTGCCCAACTTCACCTTGGCAAGTCGGTTGGTACTTCTATTTTCCTGAGCATAAGTAGTGTAGGGCTAATTGCCTCTGTCCTACCTTTACCTATCTCATTTTTGCATATATCTCACTGTCACTTTTCGTCATTTTACCATTTTATTTTATTTATTATTTTGTATGTACATATAAAATTTTTACTAACCCTTCGTTTTTAACCGACCTTACCTTTGGTCCACCGTGTAGTTTCCAAGTGCTTCAAGTTGGATCTTGGCGCCATGCACGTTAGGGACCTAAACTTTGTCCTGCGCTCAAAAATATTTATGCACTACGACGGGCAGCTCAGAGCTTCACACTTGATCCTCGACTACATTCTATGCTACACCAGCTACTAGGATCCTGGGCCTGCTTTGATGGTTGGTAGCCCCTATTGTCATACATTGACATTTGCCTCCCTGGATTCCTACCGAGGGGCCTCACTATAGGTGAAGCTCAGGAAAGAAGACCTTGTTTTATAAGAGAGGGCTCTTTGTTATTAGTCAGGGATGGTTCAGCAGACTCAGTCTTCCAAGGCAAAGCAAAACACATTCCCGTTAAAGATCTGACTACTGCCAAATCAGACGACGTCATGGTTAAACAACATAATATGAACATCGGCCACTTCTTCCCGGATGCCCAACTTGCCAGGGGCCAAGCAGTCCTACAACAAGCTTCCTAGTAGACACCCCCTACACCCTGTGGTCACAACAAGAGGTTGAGGACTTCCAACAAACCTTCTACGGAGTCCAGTTCTCCTCCTGCCAGGCACACCCCCACCCTAGTCACCACTATCATGGTAACTCCGCCTGTTCAGGACACCACTCCGAGGCCAAGGTATACCAAGCAGCCAGTGATCATTGGGTCCAATGTGGCCTCCACTTCTTCATCCCCTTCCTTGGGTTGGCAGAGCTCATTCATGTTGGGTGACTACCCTCTCCCCACCGACTCTACCGTTTAGACTTAAAGGAACGGGTTAGGTGGCCAAGTTGTAGATAGTCTCAGTCAGCGGTACTTCTGCTCGAGGATATGCAACATTACTTTGATTGTTGGGATGAGGACATTGCCTTAAATTAAACTGGCATACCATAGCTGTAAGTATCCCACCATCCTCTGTGTCTGTTTTTTTATTTTTTTTATTTTATTTTTATTTTTTAAATTTGTTTAAGTATCAATCTTTGGTCCATGTCTAACCCTCCCTCCCTCCCTTTTTTTTTTTTATCATTGCTCCAAGCTGCTCAAATGATCTACATTCTCGAAGGTCAGCTCAAGGTTACCGTAGAGGAAGCAGACAAGGAGAAAGCCCTAAAGTAGGTGTCTAAATCCACTCTACAAGAGAAGGTCCTTGAGTTGGCCTTAATAGAGCAAAGGGCTACGATTGCCGAGAGGGCTAGGGATTCTGCCGAATGGAAGGTGGGAATGCTGGAGGGCAATCTGGGGGACTTCAACTCTAAGTTAGCCCAGGCCGAAAGTATGGTTTCAGCCTATGATAAGGAGCTTGCCGACCTAAAGGAGACAATGAAGCAATCTGAGCAAACGTTCTATAACATGGGCTTCACTGATGCTAAGAATTCATGCAGCCTTGTCATCTTCGAAGCTTGGAGGCTAGGATTTGCCAAAGGTTGGATGGCAGTTGTGGATGCCCTAAACCTCCCCATGATTTCTCCATTCAGGGATTCTACCTAAATACCACCACCCAACGATCTGCTCGTTCGAGCCCCGATCGAGGAGTAATCTGTCGAAGGAAGAGACGAGGAGGGGGAAGATAGCCCCAGCATGAGGTAGCTAGCCGAGCAGATTGACTCCCATATGGAGGTACTTGACCTGGATAATTTGACCTCCTTTGTTGCTTTCGAAGGCCTAGACAAGTCGGAGATTAGTTTGGCACCAACCCCTCTAGCTTATGGAAAAGCTTCCCTTGTCTTGTTAGGATTAGTGCCTTAAAATCCTATTGTATGTCATGTATGACATTATATTTTATGTAATAAACTTGTTTTTATTATTATCTAAAATAATGGTAGCATGAATGTTTGGACATTATCATATAGTCCTTGAGATGCATAGTATGTGATATATGTGATTTAGTCATAGAAGATATAAATCACAAGCTCTTTGTAAATTCAAAATCCTAGTTCATAGTTGGTGATAAAATTAGGTATTTCATTTACGAAGACTATAACACGTCAATTAAGATGATTTTTCTTGATTATGGAAGTTGAGACTTCTAGTTGATATGTTAATATGTTTTAAGTATATAAAACATATTGAACTGGATCGCTGTGAGATTTATTATTTTATTAACGATTGTCAAATGAATAATAAATCCCACAACTTCTCATTCACATAAACTCTCAATCTTGAGGGAATAGTAAACTCGATCATGAAATGTAGGTTACTTTAATATATCATGAGTGAAATCTAGACAAACAGTCAAAACCTCGGTATGTTGGGCAACCACACGTAATGTTGAAGGAATACACATTCTCAAGATGGAATTCATAGTCTCTTTATAGAGATATAAAATATTCCCTTGAGATAAGTTTAATAGGTTTGGTTATTCAGAGTGTTAGGCCTAACCACTTTAGTAAAGAGTTACTAAAGTTTATATTTTATGAAATTAGATTTCATAAAATATATATGAATAACTTGAAGGATTAAACTAAGCACTCAAGGATCAAGATGTAATAATCTTCAAAGTGATAGTTACACATTATCACTTTGTATTACTGCGAATATTTTCATGAAATGGTTAAATGTTTAATAAAGTCTTGGGATATAATTTATTAATAAGGCCTAGAGTGCAATTATATTTATATAGTGGTATTAAATATAATTAATGGTAACTTTGGGCTTGTCAAGAGTTGATAGATAAGTCCAAAGCCCATTGGAGTTAGAGCTTTATTTGTCTCTTTTGGTCCTACTCCAAGCCACACACTAAAACTGGCCTAAAAGGCTAACCCAATTAGATAATTAATTATTTATTTAATAAGAGTTATTAAATAAAGTAACTGCCTAAGTGCAGATATATATATATATATATATATATATATATATATATATGTGTGTGTGTGTGTGTGTGTGTGTGTGTGTGTGTGTGTACAATTAAAAGGAGAAAATGATTGAGTTTTTCTTAAGAAAGAAACACTTGGTTATTCCCTTGAACAAATGCATATAGAACTGATTGAGAGACCACACATTTTGGGCACATTGTGGAATTGGAGTGAAGATTGAAAGGCTTCCCAAGTCCAATCTTCATTTGTTTTGAATTTCGCTGCATTAAGGTACGCTTTCTTGTTTCTAAAATTCAAATATTGCAAGTTATCTCACACGAATGAAGTGGATCTGTCATATTCTGTTGCGTGTTTTGTATGAGATACAAAACAGTGTTTTCCATGTGTTTTTCCAACAAATGGTATCAGAGCGGTTTTCATTCTCATGTTTGTATAACGTGTTGAGTGAGTGTTAGAATCAAAGAAAACTGTTTTCATGGTTTTGAAAATTTTGCAATAATTTTTCTGCATATTTTAGTTTTAAAACTATTGTTTGATAAAAATGATATTGATGTTATGATGTTGTTTAAGTTTGATTTTAACCATGTCAAATTGAATTTTAACACTATAGCATCAATGAAATTCAGTTTTAATCTCAATCTCATTCTTTTTTATCATTAAGATCGTGTTTTGTTCATGAGAAACGTTAAAAAATGGTTAAAAGAAATTGCTGAAAAAGTTGGTTTCATGATTTTCGACTAATTGAATAGCAATTGAGTACTAATCAAATTGGGCAGAACCTATTTCTTCTTTTTTTCGTCTGATTGAAATATCAATCCAATACCAATCGAATTTTTACGATTGGTTGAATATCAATAGAGTACCAATTGAATTAGACAGAAACTATTCTTCATATTTTCGATCAATCGAGAATTGTTTAAGATCAATTGAATGCTCTTTTTCGACTGATCGAATAACAATCGAGAATCAATCGAATTGGGCAGAAACTTCGTGAATGCACTATTTTTTGAATTTTCACTAAGTGTTAACACACTGATAAAGTGCTTTCACTAAGTGTTAACACACTGATAAAGTGCAAAGCCATGTGTGATGAGATTACACATATTTTCCATATAAAAACCTTTCTTTCAAAATTTCTAGTGGGAGAAATATTCAAGGGTTGACTCTCATGGCCTCCATTACCAGTTCATAGTAGTGTGAAGTAGGCACCTTGTCTTGGCCTCGAGCCTTGCATTCCATGTGGAGGGTGTTTGTTTTATAGTACTACAAGATTGAACTTCCAGGTTTATAGTGGTGTGAGCAAACACCTCGTCTTGGCCTCGAGCCTTGCATTTCATGCGGAGGGTGTTCTGCATCATGGTACCACTAGATTAAACTTTTGTTGGTAGATGAAATGTGGCTACACATGATCTAGGTAATGGTGTACACTAGACTAAATATTATAGTATCCTCTATGCTGAATTCTTACTATTATTATTTAGAGGCTAAATGAATAATGACATATTATTAGTGTTTGGTAAGAGTTATCGAGATAGCACTAATAATGAAAGATATTTTCAATCAACCATAATATTTAATGTTCACTTTATGCTGAGGGATATTGAATATGAGATTGGGTTGTTGTTGCATATTTTATATTATGGTTTTATTAAGGTTCCATACTATATGTTTATATGCTAAATTGATAATGTTTAGTTTACTTATTATATTCATGTTTATTGTTTTTAGATTTAATCATGACATCCTTTAGCCCACTTGTTACTATTCTTAATAAAAACAAACTGACTGGATCCAACTATGTTGACTGGAAAAGAAACCTAAACATTGTTCTCACCGCTGAAGAGCACAAATTTGTGCTTAATCAACCATGTCCAAACTTTCTTTCATTAGATGCTCCTTCCAAGGAAAAATAGTGATATGATCATTGTCAAAAATCTAAAGAATTGGCCAAATGCTATATCCTAGCATCTATTTCAAATGTTCTATAGCATCAAATGCAAGATGTGGAACTCGCTTCAGACGTAATGTTAAGTTTGAAGGAGATGTTTGGTGAGCAAGGCCGTTCAGCTAAGCAAGACACCATGAGGTTTATCCTAAATACCAAAATGGCATAAAGGACACCAATAAGAGAGCATTGTCTTAAAATGATTTCTAATCTGAAAACACTAGAGATTTTAGGTGCTGACATTGATGGAGAATCCCAAGTGGATATGAAACTCCAATCCTTGCTAGAATCATTCAAAGAATTCAAACTTAATTATAATATGAACAAAAAGATTTATACCTTGTCTGAATTAATGAATGAATTAGTGGCAGCGGAAGGCATCCTTGGGACACCTAATGTTGATACTAATATGGCTGAAGCTTCCTCTTCTAAGCCTAAGTCGAAAGGCAAGGGTGGAAAGAAAAAGAAGGACTTCACCGAACAAGATGGTAAACAACTTGCCTTAGGAGTTGCCAATAAAGGAAAGAAAAAGGTAAAGGACTACACCAAAGGAAAATGTTTCCATTGTGGTGAGAAAGGTCATTGGAGGAGGAACTGTCCAAAATTCATAGCTATCAAGAATACAGGGGTGATGAGACCATTCCTTCTTAAAATTTGTTTTAGTACATAATCCCACGGATTCTTGATGTGTGGATTCAGGTTGTACTAATAATATCTGCAATACTTTGCAAGGGTTCTAGGAGACCAGAATGCTGAATGAAGGGGAACTGTTTCTTACTTTGGCTGATGGGAGAAAAATTCTAGTTATAGCTGTTGGAGTGTTTAATTAATGCTTTGATTCTAGAGTTTTAATATTGGAAGACTGCTTATATGAACCTAATGTTTGTAAGAATTTAATTTCTGCAACTTATTTAGGTAAACATGGATATTGTGTTATCTTAAAAGACAATGTTGTAATAAACAAGGAAAAAGTGTTCATCTGTTTTGGCAATATTGTTGATGGTCTTTATATTATAACTCTTGATAAGCATGAATTGTACAATTTTAAATTAGATAATAATTCACATGTGAAATCATTAAAGAGAAAATTTTCTTATACTAGTGATGCATATCTTTGGCATTTACATTTGAGTCATATTAATTCAAACAGGATCCAAAGATTGGTTAAAGATGGGCTTTTAGAAGCATTAGATTTTAATGAACTTCCAATCTGCGAATCCTGCTTAGAAGGTAAAATGACTAAAAGGCCTTTTAATGCAAAAGGAAATAGAGCCAAAGATTTGCTAGAACTAGAACATTCAGATGTATGTGGTCCAATGTTTATCCAAGCGAGAGGAAGCTATGAGTATTTCATTACTTTCACTTATGTATACCTAATGAAGCGGAAGTCTGAAACCTTTGAAAAGTTCAAAGAGTTTAGGGTTGAAGTTGCGAATCAATTAGGTAAACGCATGAAGGCCATTCGATCTGATTGTGGTGGCGAATATCTTCTTAGGGATTTCAAGGATTACTTAATTAAAAATGAGATTATATCCTAGATGACTACACCTGGTGTTGGGATTAGTGCCCCTAAATCCTATTGTATGATGCTATGTATGTTGTTATGTATGACTTAATGTTGTGTTGAATAAAATTTTTTTGTTATTATTTAAAAATAATGGTAACATGAATATTGAGACATTATCATATAGTTCATGAGATGCATAGTGTGTGATTTATGTGAAAAGTCACAGAAGATATAAATTATAAGTTCTTTGTAAATTTAGAATTGTAGTTTGTAGTAGGTGATGAAATTGTGCATTTCATTTGTGAAGACTATAACATATCAACTAAGATGATTTGTCTTGATTATGGAAATGGAGATTTCTAGTTGATATGTTTTAAGAGTTAAAACATATTAAACTGGATCGGTGTGAGGTTTATTATTCAATTGACAGTCTTTAGGAGAATAATAGACTTGATCATGAGGTGTAGGTTGCTTTGATATATCAGGAGTGAGATCTAGAGTTACGATCAAAACCTTAGTATGTTGGGCAACCACATTTAATATTGATGGAACATATATTCTCAAGATGGAATTCATAGTCTCTTTATGGAGATACAAAATATTCCATTGAGATAAGTTTAATGAGTTTGTTATTCAGAATATTATGCCTAACTACTTTAGTAAATTGTTATTAGAGTATATATTTATGAAATTGGATTTGATAAATATATGATGAATAACTTAAAAAATTAAATCGAGTACTCAAGAATAAAATGTAATAATTTACAAAGTGACAGTCTACATTCATGACTTTGTGTTACTACAAATATTTTATGAAGGGGTTGCATGTACAATAAAGTCTTGGGATATAATTTGTAAATAAGGCCTAGAGTGCAACTATATTTATATAGTGGTATTAAATATAATTAATGGTAACTTTGGACTTGTCAAGAGTTGACAGAAAAACCCAAGGCCCGTTGGAGCTAGTGTCTTATTGGTCCCTTTTGGTCCCACTCCAAGCCACACACTTAAGCCAATTGGAAGGCTCAAAAGGCCAGCCTAATTAGATAATCGGTTAGACACAAAGGGAAAAACATATTGATTTTTTTGTAGAGATTTTTAAGAACATTATTGCGAAGTGGTGTAAGAAGTGTTACATGAAGGAAAAAAACTGGTTTTGTATCTCATACAAAACACATAGCGGAAGCAACAAATAAGGATCTATTTCATTCATGATTGATAACATGCGCTATGTAAATTTCAGAATTTAAGAACAAGATAGCGTACCTTGGTGTGGTGAAATTCAAAACCAAAGATTGAAGTACTCGGGGATACTTTTAATCTTCACTCCAATTCCACTTTACGCCCAAGATGTGTGATCTCTCAATCAGTTTTCAAAGGGAGAATGAAAGTGTCTCACACACTCTCCTACACACCGTTTCTTATTTTCACTTATCTAATAAAAAATTCTGTATGTTTCTCCCTTTATAACTAACTGATTATCTAATTGGGCTGGCCTATTGGGCCTTTCTAATTGGGTTTTAGTGTGTGGTTTGGAGTGGGACCAAAAGGGACCAATGAGATACTAGCTCCAATGGGCCTTGGGCTATTCTGTCAACTCTTGACAAGTCCAAAATTGCCATTAACTATATTTAATACCACTATATAAATATAGTTGCATTCTAGACCTTATTAATAAATTATATCCCAAGACTTTATTATACATGCAACCATTTCATAAAATATTCGTACTAACACAAAGTCATGAATGTAGACTGCCATTTTGTAAATTACTACATCTTATCTTTGAGTACCCGGTTTAATCTTTCAAAATTATTCATTATATATTTATGAAATCCAATTTCATAAATATATATTTTATTAACTCTTTACTAAAGTGGTTGAGCCTAACACTCTGAATAACTAAACTCATTAAACTTATCTTAATGGAATATTTTATATCTCCAATAAGAGATTATGAATTCCATCTTGAGAATACATGTTCCATCAATACTAAATGTGGTTGCCCAACATACTGAGGTTTTGACCGTGACTAATAGATCTCACTCCTGATATATCAAAGCAACCTAAATCTCATGATCAGATCCATTATTCTCTCAGGATTTAGAGTTGATGTTAATAGAAGTCGTGAGATTTATTATTCAATTGACAGTCGTTAGGAGAATAATAAATCTCACAGCGGTCCAGTTCAATATGTCTTAATTCTTAAAATATATCAACATACTAACTAAAAGTCTCCGCTTCCATGATCAAGACAAATCATCTTAGTTGATATGTTACAGTCTCCACAGATGAAATGCCCAATTTCATCACCGACTACGAACTACATTTTGAGTTCACAAGGAACTTGTGATTTACATCTTCTGTGACTAAATCACATAAATCACATACAATGCATCTCGTGGACTATGATAATGTCCTATTTGTTCATTTATAGATAGTCTCATATAATTAAACAATTAAATTATTTATGACATGCCAATAAATTGGATTTTAGGGCATAAACCCTAACAATCTCCCACTTGTCCTCAAAAACAATTTATCATATATCTGACACTTATCTTACTTTAGAGTAATTCATAATCACTCTAAGGCAAGGCTTGGAAACAAGTTACAGCCAGATTTATTGCATAAATTATCTTTTCTAGTACTATTTCTCTTGTACTCATATCTCTCTAATGAGAAAATATCATTTACACTTAATGTGTATCTTCACCACCTAGAGTGAATACATATCTTGAAGTTCAACTTCATAATGTGTATCTTCACCACCAAGGATGAACACATATCTTGAAGTCCAACTTCATGAATCACAATCAAACTACAAATCAGTATTTGCACATCCAGTAATAATCAAAACTTCACATTTGGGGACAATCATATAACACCTGATTCTCATAAGATATTTGAGTATATGTTTTACTCTCACTAAAATAAGTGATCTTTGATTCAATTGATATTTGCTTACTATGCCTATCGTAAAATAGATATTTAGCCTAGCATGTAGCATAGCATAAAGACTTCCTATCTATTTGATATAAAGAACCGTCTTAATACGCTCTTCCTTTTATATGTCTTAGGACCACAATCCTAAATAAAGGAACTTCAAATTTGAAAGGAAAGAATCATTTCTTGAAGTATTACATGCTATACTTGGCTAGAATCTAATCTATTTAAGCAGTTTGAGATAGACTAAACATCCTAAATTCTGAATTTTAACAAAGTTTAATTCTTAGGATGTGACCAGTCTTTCCCAAGTACTTTATATCAAACTGGAATAGACAACCAAAAACTTCATTGATGACGATAACTTTACATCATTCTAAATGATTAGAATGTCATCAACATACATTAAGAAATTTATTATTCTATATAGCTTTTACACACCTAAGGCCTTTTAATACTTGATCAAAATCAAACAATTTGATTTCTTGATCGAAGATGATATTTTATGATTCATATGCTTGCTTTAGTTTATAAATAGAATTTAAGCAATTTGCATACTAAATACTACTGGTTCTTTGTTATGTACAAGTCTAGTTACATCATATAGATGTCTTTCTCAAGATTGCTACTAAAAGAAGCTTTCTTGACACCCATTGCCATATTTCATCCAAATGAAATATAATGGATAAGAGAATCTAGATAGTGTCAAACTTGACTATTGATGAAAAAATCTTTTCATAGTCGAACCATTTCTTTCTGAATAAATATTTTCGCCATTAGTCTTGACTTTGAAGGTTTGCACCTTCAAATCTATCAATCTCAATTTTTCTTGTAGACCTATTTGAGAACAATAGGCTTAATGTCATTAGGCTCCTCTACAAGTTCTAGACTTTAAATAGAATCTAATTTTATTTACATAACCTCGATTCAGTAATCCATATTTATATCATCTATTGCCTCTACGTAGGACCGAGGATCAAATTCATATCCTTGTGGAATGACTTCAAAAGTTTATTCCAAAAGTATGAATTTATTTGATAATTGATAATCCTCCCGCTACGATATTGTATCGGTGTATTAGCTATATATCTAGAATAATTCCTTGTGATGTATCTAATACAACTATCTCATTTCTAAATGTATTTCATAGTTGTCTTACAACAAATTCTGAAATATTTCTTCTAGAAAAATTCTATGTATAGCTTTAAGATTATTCACATAGTCATCATCAAGAACTTTGTATTTGTACATTACAAACATCTTATCTTCTTTATGACTACCAAAAAAATCTTTTGAAATTCCTTTTGGATACCCAACATAAACACACATTTTTCTACCTTTTGATTTCAATTTGTTAGACTTCCTTTCTAGCATAAGTGCTGGACATCCCCAAAAGTGGAAATATCATATGCTAAGTTCTCACCCAATCCACATTTTGACAAATGTCCTAGGAACAAACTTTTGAAATCAATTTTATAAAATATATAGTAATTATTAGAGTATATCTCCAAAAGAAGTAAGCAAACGGAAATATTAATCATGTACTTTACTATTTCTAAAAGAGTCTTATTCCTCCTTTATGTATGCACTGACTTAAAGAAGTCATTGAAACTATATTCCTTTACAATAAAGGAACCCTAGATCATATTATCATCTAAATAGAATTCATAGATTGGGAATTTAATAAGATAATGGTTCTAAAAGCCCATCTTTCACCAATCTTGAATACCATTTAGATTAATAAGATCTAGACATAAGTGCCAAACATACAATACCAAAGGACGGAAATTTTCTCTTTAAAAAGTAAAACATGAAAATTTACATCTAGAAAACAATCATGGACAAAGCTTAGCATTACCAAACCAGAAACACTTTCCTTTGGTTATACTTTTGAGTCTAATTCCCTTTTGGCAACTACGAGGGCAAATAGCTTGCCCAACTGTTTGGTATTTTAATTCCTCTTCTTACCACTTTTTCCTTTCGGTCTAGGCTAAGAATTTAAATTAAATCATATTGATCCTAGCCTTAGCTTTAAGGATGTCTTCCTTTGCGTAGAATTCAGTCATCAATTCAGGTAAAATAAAAAATAAAATTTATTTTCAAAACAATTTGAATTGATCAAATCATTCTAACAAGGACTTGTGGATCATATCCATATGAGATTAACATTTAATCTCTACATCCAAGAATTCCAATTCATTTTTTTAAAATTTTTTTTTCATAAAATGATATAGAATTGGAACTACTTAAGCTTTTCTTGGCACTCAATATGACTTATATTAAATATCATCTAGTAGCACGATATTTCATACCAAACATCTCATTTAGACTTAATACAAAGTCTAAGTCTAGTGCTAACTCTTGCATCTCATGCTGTAACATATTAGCATTTCAATGGAGATTATGATCATATCATAAGCCATCTTCCATCAATGCATCGTGCATAGGAAATTATGATAATACTGAATCGAAACATATATATGTGCTTCAGCTCCTTTAAGCACCATGTCCAAAATTATATCTTAGTTAATGTGATTCAATAAAAATAGTAGCTAGAGAACAAAATTATGACAATTTTATTTTGAGACTATGAGCATAATTACAAGGACATTATATTTTGCATCCATAACCATATAGTATAAAACCCGAAAAACATACGATACTAGGTGCAACGACAGCCTAATCCCGCAATTAATATTCCTCAGTATAGAGTGAATACCAACCACTACAATCAGGTGAGAATTACTCTCATTATTAATGCTATCATGGTAACTCTTACCAAACAAAAATAATTTGCCGCTCTTCCTTTGGCCTCTATGTAATAATAGTAAGAACTCAGCATAGAGGATACTATCAAACTTAGTCTAGTGTACACCATTGCCTAGAATCATGTGTAGCCACATTTCATCCCCTTAACAGGCTTATTATGTAGTGCCATGATACAAAACACCCTCCGCATGGAATGCAAAGCTCGAGGCTAAGACAAGGTGTTTGATCAAACTACTATAAACCAAGAAATTCAATCATGTAGTACCATGAAATAAATACTCTCTGCATGGAATGCTAAGCTCGAAGCAAAGACAAAGTATATATTTCACACTACTATGAACCAACAATGGAGGCCGTGAGATCCAACCCTTGTATTTCTCTCCCACTAGAAATTTTAAAACAAGTGGATTGTTCTAAAAATATTGTGATCTAATCACAATTTTAACCCTACACATCAAATGTGTTTAATTGTTTAAATTCAATGTGATGTTACTAAGTCACGTCACTATAGTGTAACGAACATTCGCGCAATCACAAAGAAGTTTAACTTTGTAATTCGTGAAGTAAATACCCTCCGCATGGAATGCAAGACTCGAAGTCAAGACAAGGTATCTATTCACATTACAATAAACTTAACAAAATGGTCATTTCAACACTCCCACTTGTTATTTGGGTTTTTCTTAAATAATTGTGATCTCTCACAACTAATAACCTTGCACTTGTTGAAGATTCTAATCTCATTAGAATCACTAACTAAAATGGAAGTCCTAAACTATTTAGGATTCCTTAAACCCTAATGGATCAAAAATTAGTTATAAAGAACTCTATCCTTAATTTACTAGATAAAATATTCTAATCTCATTAGAAACTATATAACTTTAATTAGAATTTTAATCTCATTAAAACTTCTAATTAAAATAAATTAAGGACTTCTAATCATAAAACAATTTAAGATTAAGAGTTCCATTTAGCTAACATCTTTGATCTCATTAGATCTTTTAGTTAGATAATGATTAATAAATATCCTTAAATTTTAAGGACTATAAAATTAATCACATAGCTTTGCTTTTTATTAAAGTTTTAACATTTAGTCAAAAACAAGTGAAAATTCAAAATTCAGTGCCTTCGATCGGTCGAAAGGAATTCTCGATCGATCGAGACTTGCAAAACTGAATTTTTTTCAGAATTTTCAGGTAACCGTTTTTGGCATCTTCATTGTTCTTCCATCAAAAACACTTTTGATTTTATCAACGAAGATTTAAAGATCAAACTTTAAGGTTTTCAAGATCATTATCAAGAACCCTAATAATGCTAGACACTTTGAAAACATAATCCTAATCTCATTAGGAATAAATTTCATTAAACTAGCATTAATATATATAAATATATATATATATATATATAACGTAATATAAACTCTTATTAGGAATAAATTTCATTAAACTAGCATTAATATATATATATATATAACGTAATATAAACTCTTATTACATATAAAAATCCATATTATATTATATACAAATTAATATATGTAATATATAATTATTAAATTATATATATATATATATATATATATATATATAACTTACAGATTGTAGAATTCTTGCTTTAATTCATGCAAGATGGCCAAAAACAAACGTATATATCCGTACAAAACCAAGCCATGCAAATTAAATCTAAGCCATGCAATCACACTCCAAGCCGTGCATTTAAGATTTACATAATGCATGATGGCCAATCGGTATAATAAGGTTCAAGCCATGCAAACCATGCATGAAAGTCCAAGTGGTTAAACATCAATGCACCAAGTCATATATGTCACATAGAAGATTGCAATTGTAGAATCCGTATAACCATATATATATAGAAACCAAGGCACATGAAACAATACCTTTCAATCTAAAACAGTGCCTTTGACATTTGAAAGTTACATGATTTCCTTTCAGCAACTATCTCAAGACACGACACTATTAACAAGATCTGACACTATTCAATCCCACTTACAATATATATACACGGATTCTATGAAAAATTAAAAACTATGATACAACACCATAACTTGATGCAGAAAATTGAAACACAAAGATAACGATTTTCTTATATTCTAAAATTCAATCACACGTTATACAATCATGATATGAAAACCTGGCTGTGATAGCAATTAAAGGAAAAAAAACTGGTTTTGTATCTCATACAAAACACATAGCGGAAGCAACAAACAAGGATCTATTTCATTCATTATTGATAACATGCACTATTTAAGAATAAGATAGCGTACCTTGGTGTGGTGAAATTCAAAACCAAAGATTGAAGTACTTGGGAATACTTTTAATCTTCACTCCAATTCCACTTTACGCCCAAGATGTGTGGTCTCTCAATCAGTTTTCAAAGGGAGAATGAAAGTGTGTCTCACTCTTATATACACACCATTTCTTATATCACTAAAAAAAATTCTGTATGTTTCTCCCTTTATAACTAACTGATTGTCTAATTGGGCTTGCCTATTGGGCCTTTCCAATTGGGTTTTAGTGTGTGGTTTGGAGTGGGACCAAAAGGGACTAATAAGACACTAGCTCCAATGGGCCTTGAGCTTTTCTGTTAACTCTTAATAAGTCCAAAGTTACCATTGACTATATTTAATACCAATATATAAATATAGTTGCACTCTAGGCCTTATTAATAAATTATATCCCAAGACTTTATTACACATGCAACCCCTTCATAAAATATTCGTAGTAACACAAAGTCATGAATGTAGACTGCCACTTTGTAAATTACTACATCTTATCTTTGAGTACCCGGTTTAATCTTTCAAAGTTATTCATTATATATTTATGAAATCCAATTTCATAAATATATACTTTAGTAACTCCTTACTAAAGTGGTTGAGCCCAACACTCTGAATAACTAAACCCATTAAACTTATCTCAATGGAATATTTTATATCTCCATTAAGAGATTATGAATTCCATCTTGAGAATACATGTTCCATCAACACTAAATGTGGTTGCCCAACATACTGAGGTTTTGACCGTGACTAATAGATCTCACTCTTGATATATCAAAGCAACCTACATCTTATGATCAGGTCTATTATTCTCTCAGGATTTAGAGTTGATGTTAATAGAAGTCGTGAGATTTATTATTCAATTGACAGTCGTTAGGAGAATAATAAATCTCACAGCGGTCCAGTTCAATATGTCTTAACTCTTAAAACATATCAACATACTAACTAGAAGTCTCTACTTCCATGATCAAGACAAATCATCTTAGTTGATATGTTATAGTCTTCGCAGATGAAATGCCCAATTTCATCACCGAATACGAACTACATTTTGAGTTTACAAGGAACTTGTGATTTACATCTTCTGTGACTAAATCACATAAATCACATACAATGCATCTCATGGACTATGATAATATCCCATTTGTTCATTTATAGATAGTCTCATATAATTAAGCAATTAAATTATTTATGACATGCCAATAAATTGGATTTTAGGGCATAAACCCTAACATTAGACACCTTTTGACATTCTCCCTTTGGAATTGATTGAGAGACCACACATCTTGGGCATTAGTGGAATTGGAGTGAAGATTGAAAGTGTTCCCAAGTGCTTCTGATCTTCGATTTTAAAATTCACCGCTCCTTGGTACACTCTCTTGTTCTCAAATTCTGAAACTCATATAGCACATGTTAACATTTATGAATGAAGTAGATCCATTATTCTTCCGCTGCGCACATGCATATTTCCATCAAATGGTATCAGAGCAGTCTTTGTTTCGTATCTGTTTAACATGTTTTGAGTTTTGGAATTATTGACAATAGTTTCATGTTGTTAGAAATTAGTTTTCTACATGGATGTTGAAATTATTGTTTTTGATAAAAACTGATATTGATGTTATGATGTTGTTTAAATTTTAGTTTAAGTATGTTAAACTAAACTTTAAGGCTATAGCATCAATGTAATTCAGTTTTGATATCAATTTATGTTTATTATGATCGTATGTTGGTTGTTTTGTACATGAAAACGTTTAAAAACTGTCTTAGAAAAATTCTGAAAATTTCAAAATTTGCGATGCTCAATCGATCGAGAATTTGTCGAGCATCGATCAAGATGACAGAAGATTTCTCGATTAATCGAGGATTTGTTGAGAATCGATCGAGCTTCGTAGAACTTTTTCTCAATCGATTGAGAATCTGTCGAGGATCGATCGAGCAACCAGAACTTTTAACGATCGATCGAGGTACATCCTCGATCGATCGAGGACTGTAGATTCAGAATTTTTCTATGTGTTTTTTCATATATATATATATATATATATATAGAGCAAGGCAATGTATAATTAGTTTATGCATCTTTTAATTTTAATACCTTTATCTTAAAACATCTAGTGGGAGAGAGATACAAGGGTTGGATCTCACGACCTCTATTGTTGGTTCATAGTAGTGTGAAATATATACTTTGTCTTTGCCTCAAGCTTAGCATTCCATGCGGAGAGTATTTATTTCATGGTCCTACAAGATTGGATTTCTTGGTTTATAGTGGTTTGATCAAACGCCTTGTCTTAGCTTCGAGCTTTGCATTCCATGCAGAGGGTGTTTGTATCATGGTGCTACAAAATAAGCATGTTAAAGGGATGAAATGTGGCTACACGTGATTCTAGACAATGGTATACACTAGACTAAGTATTATAGTATCCTCTATGCTGAGTTCTTACTATTATTACTTAGAGGCTAAAGGTAATACGGCATATTATTAGTGTTTGATAAGAGTTATCATGATAGCACTAATAATGAGAATAGTTCTCAATCAATTATAGTATTTAATGTTCACTCTATGCTGAGGGATATTGAATATGGGATTGGGTTGTCGTTGCATATATTATGTTATGGTTTTATTAAGGTTCCATGCTAAATTGATAATGTCCAGTTTACTTATTATATTCATGTTTATTATTTTCAGATTTGAACATGACATCATTTAGCCCACTTGTTTCTATTCTTAATCAAAATAATCTGACTGGATCCAATTATGTTGACTGGAAAAGAAATTTGGACATAGTTTTAACAGCTGAAGAGCACAAATATGTGCTTACTCAATCATGTCTTGGCTTTCCTTCATTAGATGCTCCTTCTGAGGAAAAATAACAATATGATCGTTGACAGAAATCTAATGAAATGGTCAAATGCTACATCCTAGCATCCATTTCAAATGTTCTACAGCATCAAATGCAGGATGTAAAACTAGCTTCGAACATTATGCATAGTCTGAAGAAGATGTTTGGTGAGCAAGGCCATTCTGCAAGGCAAGAAATCATGAGGCAAATTTATAATACCAAAATGGCTGAAGGTAGTTAAGTGAGAGAGCATTGTCTTACAATGATCTCTAATCTGAATACTTTAGAGATTTTAGGTGCCGACATTGTTGGAGAACCCTAAGTGGATATGATACTCCAGTCACTACCAGAATCATTCAAGGAATTCAGACTAAATTATAATATGAACAAAAAGATTTATTCTTTGTCTGAATTAATGAATGAGTTAGTGGCAGCGGAAGGCATCCTTGGTACTTCTAGTGTTGAAGCCAATGTGGGTGAAGCTTCTATTTCTCAACCTACGTCGAAAGACAAGGGTAAGGAAAAGAAGAAGAAGAACTTCACTAAGCAGGATGGTAAACAAATTGCCTTGGGAGTTGCCGACAAAGGAAAGAAGTTCAAAGGAAAGTGTTTCCATTGTGGTGAGAAAGGACATTGGAAGAGAAATTGTCCAAAGTTTAAGGCTGCCAAAAACAAGGGTATGAAAACTTCATTTTTTCTTGAAATATGTTTGGTACAAAATCCTATGGATTCCTGGTGTGTGGATTCAGGTTGTACTAATCATATCTGCAATTCTTTGTAGGAGTTTCAGGAGACCAGAAAGCTGAGTGAAGGAAAACTGTTTCTTACTTTGGCTGATGGGAGTAGAGTTCCAGTTGTATCTGTTGGAGTGCTTAATTTGTGTTTCAGTTCTAAGGTTATAATATTGGAAGACTGTCTGTTTGTACCTAATGTTCGTAGGAATTTAATTTCTGCAACTTATTTAGTTAAACATGGGTATTGTGTTATCTTTAAAAACAATGTTGTAATAAAGAAGGGTAACTAATTTGTCAATATTGTGGATGGTCTTTATATTTTAACTCCTGATAAGCATGAATGATACAATTCTGAATTTGAAAATAATTCACATGTGAAATCATTAAAGAGAAAGTTTCCTTCTACTAGTGAAGCATATCTTTGGCACTTGCTCTTGAGTCATATTAATTTAAACAGAATTCAAAGACTTGTCAAAGATGAACTCTTAGGGGCCATGGACTTTGATGAATTTCCAGTTTGTGAAACTTGTTTGGAAGGTAAAATGACCAAACGACCTTTTAATGCAAAAGGTAGAAGAGCTCAAGATTTGCTAGAACTAGTACATTCAGATGTATGTGGTCCTATGTCAATCCAAGCAAGAGGTGGTTATGAGTATTTCATCACCTTCATTGATGATTACTCTAGATTTGGTTATGTGTACCTAATGAAACGGAAGTTCGAAGCTTTTGACAAGTTCAAAGAGTTTAGGGCTGAAGTTGAGAATCAATTGGGTAAACGCATAAAGGCCATTCGATCTGATCGAGGTGGTGAATACCTTCTTGGGGATTTTAAGGATTACTTGACTGTTAATGAGATTATATCCCAGTTGACTGCCCCTTGAACTCCACAACAAAATAGTGTAGCAGAAAGAAGGAATAAGACTCTTTTAGATATGGTTAGATCCATGATGAGTCATTTGACTTTACCAATTTCTTTTTGGGGATATGCCTTAAGTACTGCAATGTATCTTCTGAATTTAGTACCTTCGAAGTCTGTTCCTAAAACACCTGTAGAGTTGTGGAATGGGCGTAAGCCTAGTATGTGACATCTCCATATTTAGGGTTGTCCAGCACATGTGTTAAAAGGAAAGTCTGACAAGTTACAGTCTAAAACAAAAGTGGTTTTCTTTGTAGGGTATCCAAAAGGAATAGTTGGAGGTTTATTCTATAGTCATAAGGATAATAAAGTGTTTGTTAGCACAAATGCCAAATTCTTGAAAAATTACTATCTGAATAATTTTACTCCTAGAAGTAGAGTTGTCTTAGTTGAGATAAATGAATCTGTAATTAAACAACCAATGAATGAAACTAGGGATGATGTGGATGTATTGGATACACCACAAGATACTACTAATGATATGTTCGGTATACAGGTGCCTCGTCGTAGTGGGAGAATTGTTTGGCCTCCTGTTAGATTTATAGGTTTGGGAGAAACTTATGAAGCTATCTCAAAAGAGACTGAATCGAATCCTTACACTAATGATGAAGCAATAAATGATACAGATGCACATCATTGGGTCCAAGCTATGAAATCTGAATTAGATTGCATGTATTCCAATCAAGTTTGGGATCTTGTAGAGGCGCCTAATGACATTAAATCTATTGGTTGCAAATGGGTTTACAAGAGGAAGAGAGGGATAGATGGAAAAGTTGAAACCTTTAAAGCAAGACTAGTGGCGAAAGGGTATACACAAAAAGAAGGCATTGACTATGATGAAGCTTTTTCGTTAGTAACTATGCTTAAATCTATCAAAATTCTCTTATCCATTGCTGCTCATTATGATTATGAGATTTGGCAAATAGATGTCAAGACTGCATTTCTAAATGGTAATCTTGAAGAGGAAATCTATATGTTGCAACATGAAGGTTTCATAGCAAAGAACCAAGAGCATATGGTATACAAGTTGAAAAAGTCCATTTATGGACTTAAGCAAGCATCTAGGTCATGGAACATCAGATTTGATTAAGCAATCAAGTCATTAGGTTTTGAACAAAATCTTGATGAACCATGTGTGTACAAAAGACATCAAGGTAAAGTAGTAATGTTCCTAGTGTTTTATGTTGATGACATTCTACTAATTGGAAATGATGTAGGAGTAATGTTATCAGTTAAAGTTTGGTTGTCAAGCCAATTTGATATGAAGGACTTGGGCGAAGCTAACTATATTCTAGGGATCAAGCTTTGGCAAGATCGAAAGAATAAGATGTTAGGTTTGTCACAAGTTGGATATATAGATAAGGTTCTAGAACGGTTTAGCATGCAAAACTCCAAGAAATAATTATTTCCTTTTAGACATGGAGTTTCTCTGTTTGATGACCAAAGGCCTAAGATTTAAAAGGAAGAAAACATGATGACACAGGTTCCTTATGCTTCTGCGGTAGGAAGTCTCATGTATGCCATGCTTTGTACTAGACCGAATATTTGTTATTCAGTTGGCATGGTCAGCCGATATCAATCAAATCCAGGACCTAAACATTGGGAAGCTGTAAAACATATTCTCAAGTATCTACGGAGAACGAGAGATTATTTGCTTGTTATTGTTGTGAGGATTTGATTTCCATTGGCTATACAGATTCAGATTTTCAGTCGGATCTAGATTTCAAAAAATTCACGTCGGGTTGTGTTTTCACCTTGGGAGGTGGAGCCATAAGTTGGAGTAGTGTTAAGCAATCTTGTATTGCTGACTCTACCATGGAAGCCGAGTATGTTACTGCTTGGGAAGCTGCAAAGGAGGCTGTTTGGCTTAAGAAATTCCTTTTTGATCTTGGTGTTGTGAGAATTGAGCAAGTTCCTATTACATTATTTTGTGACAATAGTGGAGCGGTTGTACAATCCAAAGATCTAAGGAATCACAAGAAAGGAAAGCACATTGAGAGAAAGTATCACATCATTCGAGACATTGTTACTCGTGGAGATGTGGTTGTAGCAAAGATTGATGGTGCAAAGTATCTAGCGGATCCTTTTACCAAAGCCTTGCCCCAAAAGACTTTCGAGTCACATTTAGAGGAGATGAGAGTTAGATTAGTGCACAATAGTGTTTAGGACAAGTAGGAGATTGTTGGGATTAGTGCCTTTAAATCCTATTGTATGATGCTATGTATGTTATTATGTATGACATTATGTATGACTTAATGTTGTGTTTAATAAAGTTGTTTTATTATTATCTAAAAATAATGGTAATATGAATATTAGGACATTATCATATAGTCCATGAGATGCATAGTATGTGATTTATGTGAAAAGTCACAGAAGATATAAATCACAAGTTCTTTGTAAACTCAGAATTGTAGTTCGTAATCGGTGTGTTGAAATTGGGCATTTCATTTGCGAATACTATGACATATCAACTAAGATGATTTGTCTTGATCATGGAAATGGAGATTTCTAGTTGATATATTATAAGAGTGAAAACATATTAAACTGGACCGGTGTGAGATTTATTATTCTCCTAAAGACTGTCAATTGAATAATAAACTCATGACTTATATTTGCATGAACTCTTAATCCTGAGAGAATAATGGACTTAATCATGAAGTGTAGGTTACTTTGATATATCAAGAGTGAGATCTAGAGTTACGGTCAAAACCTCACTATATTGGGCAACCACATTTAATGTCGATGGAACATATATTCTCAAGATGGAATTCATAGTCTTTTTACGGAGATACAAAATATTCCCTTGAGATAAGTTTAATGGGTTTGTTATTCAGAATATTAGGCCTAACTACTTTAGTAAATTGTTGCTAGAGTATATATTTATGAAATTAGATTTTATAAATATATGATGAATAACTTAAAGGATTAAACCGGGTACTCAAGGATAAGATATAGTAATTTACAAAGTGGCAGTTTACATTCATGACTTTGTGTTACTACGAATATTTTATGAAGGGGTTGCATGTACAATAAAGTCTTGGGATATAATTTGTAAATAAGGCCTAGAGTACAACTATATTTATATAGTGGTATTAAAAATAGTTAATGGTAACTTTGAACTTGTCAAGAGTTAACATAAAAGCCCAAGGCCCATTGGAGCTAGTGTCTTATTGGTCCTTTTTGGTCCCACTCCAAGCCACACACTTAAGCCCAATTGGAAAGGCCTAAAAGGCCAGCCCAATTAGATAATCGGTTAGACACAAAGGGAAAAACATACAAAATTTTCTGTAGAGATTTTTAAGAACACTATTGTGAAGTGGTGTAAGAAGTGTTAGACACCTTTTAACATTCTCCCTTTGGAACTGATTGTGAGATCACACTTCTTGGGCGTTAGTGAAATTGGAGTGAAGATTAAAAGTGTTCCTAAGTGCTTTTGATCTTCAGTTTTGAAATTCAGCGCTCCAAGGTACATTCTCTTGTTTTCAAGTTCTGAAACTTATATAGCACATGTTAACATTTATGAATGAAGTAGATCCGTTATTCTTTCGCTGAGCACATGCATATTTCCATCACCTGGAACACCACAACAAAATGATGTAGCAGAAAGAAGGAATAGGACTCTTTTAGATATGGTTAGATCCATGTTGAGTTATTCAACTCTTCCATTTTCTTTTTGCAGATATGCCTTAAATACTACAATGTATCTTCTAAATTTAATACATTCGAAATTTATTCCTAAAACACCTGTAGAATTGTGGATTAGACGTAAGCCTAGTATGAGACATCTCTATATTTGGGGTTGTCTAGAACATGCGTTGAAAGGAAAGTCTGACAAATTACAATCTAAGACAGAAGTGGTTTTCTTTGTAGGGTATCCAAAAGGAACTGTTGGGGGTTTATTCTATAGTTAGAAAGTTGATAAAGTATTTGTTAATACAAATGCTAAATTTTTAGAAAATGACTATATGAATAATTATACTCCTAAAAGTAGAGTTGTCTTAGCTGAAATGAATGAGCTTGTAATTGAACAATCAATGGATGAAACTTGGGATGATGTTGTTGTATTAAATACACCACGAGATACTAATCGTGAGATGACTGGTACACAGGAGCCTTGTCGTAGTGGGAGGATTATTAGGCCACTTGTAAGATTTATAGATTTGGGAGAAATTTATAAAGCTTTCTTAGAAGAGGCTGTATCTGACCCTTACACTTATGTAGAGGCAATGAAAGACGTAGATGCACATGATTGGGTCAAAGTTATGAAATCTGAATTGAATTTTATGTATTCCAATCAAGTTTGGGATCTTGTAAAGACGCCTAATGGCATTAAACTTGTTGGTTGCAAATGGGTATACAAGAGGAAAAGAGGGATAGATGGAATGTTGAAACCTTTAAGGCAAGACTAGTGGCGAAAGGGTATACACAAAAAGAATGTATTGATTATGAAGAAACTTTTTCGTCAGTAGCCTTGTTTAAATCTGTCATAATTCTCTTATCCATTGCTACTTATTATGATTATAAGATTTGACAAATGGATATCCATATTGCATTTTTAAATGGCAATCTTGATGAAGAAATTTATATAATGCAACTAGAAGGTTTTATAGCAAAGAACCAAGAGCATATGGTATGTAAAATGAAAAGATCCATTTATAAACTGAAGCAAGCATCTAGATCATAGAACACTAGATTTGATCAAGCAATCAAGTCATTTGGTTTTAAACAAAATCTTGATGAACCATGTGTGTACAAAAGACATCAAGATAAAGTAGTAATGTTCTTAGTCTCTATGTTGATGATATTCTACTCGTTGGAAATGATGTGGGGGTAATGTCATTCATCAAGATTTGGTTGTCAAGCCAATTTGATATGAAGGACTTAGGCGAAACTAACTATATTCTAAGGATCAAGCTTTGGCGAGATCGAAAGAATATAATGTTAAGTTTGTCATAAGTTGGGTATATAGATAAGATTCTAGCAAGGTTTAACATGCGAAACTCCAAGAAAGGATTGCTTCCTTTTAGACATGGGATTCCTCTGTCTGATGACAAAAGGCCTAAAACTGTTGAAGAGGAAAAGACAATGAGAGAAGTTTCTTATGCTTCAGCAGTAGGAAGTCTCATGTATGCCATGCTATGTACTAGGCCAGATATCTGTTATTCAGTTGGCATAGTCAACCGATATCAATCAAATCCAGGACCAAAACATTGGGAGGCTATAAAGCATATTCTCAAATATCTAAGGAGAACGAGAGATTATATGCTTGTTTATCAGTGTGAGGATTTGATACCTATTGGTTACACCAATTTTGGTTTTAGTTAGATCTTGATTTCTAGAAAATTCACTTCAGGTTATGTTTTCACCTTAGGAGGTGGAGCCATAAGTTGGAGGAGTGTAAAGCAATCTTGTATTGCTGACTCAACCATGGAAGCTGGATATGTTGTTGCTTATGAAGTAGCAAAAGAGGCTGTTTGGCTTAAGAAATTCCTTTTTGATCTTGGTGTCATGAGAATAGAGCAAGTTCCAATCATTTTGTTGTGTGACAATAGTGGAGTGGTTGCACAATTCAAAGATCCAAAGAATCACAAGAAAGGAAAGCACATAAAAAGAAAGTATCATATTATTCGAGACATTGTAGCTTGAGGAGATGTGTTAGTAGCAAGGATTGATAGTGCTAATAATATGGCAGATCCCTTTTCCAAAGCTTTGCCCCAGAAGACTTTTGAGTCACACCTGGCGGGATTGAGAGTTAGATTAGTGCGCAATAGTCTTTAAGGGCAAGTGGGAGATTTTTAGGATCAATGCCCTAAAATCCTATTGTATGCCATGTATGACATTATGTATAACATTATGTTTTATGTAATAAACTTGTTTTATTATTATCTAAAATAATGGTAGCATGAACGTTTGGACATTATCATATAGTCCTTAAGATGCGTAGTATGTGATTTATGTGATTTAGTCACAGAAGATATAAATCACAATTTTTTTGTAAACTCAAAATCTTAGTTCGTAGTCGGTGATGAAATTGGGCATTTCATCTGTAAAGACTATAATATGTCAATTAAGATGATTTGTCTTGATCATGGAAGTGGAGACTTCTAGTTAATATGTTAATATGTTTTAAGTGTATAAAACATATTGAACTAGACCGATGTGAGATTATTATTCTATTAACCACTGTCAAATGAATAATAAATCTCACAACTTTTCATTTACATAAACTCTCAATTCTAAGAGGATAGTGAACCCAATCATGAAATGTAGGTTGCTTTAATATATCATAAGTGAGATCTAGACAAACGCTCAAAACCTCAGTATGTGGGGCAACCACACGTAATGTCGAAGGAACACATATTCTCAAGATAGAATTCATAGTCTCTTTATAGAGATATAAAATATTCCATTAAGATAAGGTTAATGAGTTTGGTTATTTAGAGTGTTAGGCCTAACCACTTTAGTAAAGAGCCATTAAAGTTTATATTTTATGAAATTAGATTTCATAAAATATATGTGAATAACTAAAATGATTAAACCAGGCACTCAAGTGTTGGAAAAACACATGGAATAACAGATTTGTATCTTATACAAATACACGCAGCGGAATATGAACGAATCTACTTCATTCATAATTGATAACATGTACTATGTAAATTTCAGAATTCAAGAACAAGAGAGCGTACCTTGGTGTGGTGAAATTCAAAACAAAGAATCAGAAGTACTTAGGAACACTTTTAATTTTCACTCCAATTCCACTTTACACCCAAGAAGTGTGATCTCTCAATCAGTTTCCAAGAGAGAATAAGAGAGTGACTTTCACTCACATAGACACCATTTCACAATAATGTCTATCTCTAAAATTTGTTTGTTTCTCCCCTTTGTATCTAACTGATTATCTAATTAGGCTGGCTTTTTAGGCCTTCCCAATTAGGTTTTAGTGTGTGGCTTTGAGTGGGACCAAAAGGGAACAAATAAGACTCTAGCTCCAATGGGTCTTGAGCTTTTCTGCTAACTCTTGACAAGTCCAAAGTTATCTATTTATATTTAATACCACTATATAAATATAGTTGCACTCTAGGCCTTATTTATAAATTATATCCCAAGACTTTATTGTACATGTAACCCTTTCATAAAATATTCGTAGTAATACAAAGTCATGAATGCAAGCTGCCACATTGTAGGTTATTACATCTTAATCCTTGAGTACCCGGTTTAATCCTTTATGTTATTTATTATATATTTATGAAATCCAATTTCATAAATATATACTTTAGTAACTATTTACTAAAGTGGTTGAGCCTAACACTCTGAATAACCAAACACATTAAACTTATCTCAAGAGAATATTTTGTATCTCTGTTAAGAGATTCTAAATTCCATCTTGAGAATATATGTTCCATCAACACTAAATGTGGCTGTCCAACATACTGAGATTTTAATCATGATTTTAGATCTCACTCCTGATATATCAAAGTAACCTACACCTTATGATCAGGTCCATTATTCTCTCAGGATTAAGAGTTCATGTAAATAGAAGTTGTGAGATTTATTATTCATTTGACATTTATTAAGATAATAATAACTCTCACAGTGGTCCAGTTCAATATGTCTTAACTCATAAAACATATCAACACATCAACTAGAAGTCTCCACATGAAGTCTCACAGCGGTCCAGTTCAATATGTTTTAACGCTCAATATGTGTGAGTTTACAAAGAACTTGTGATTTATATCTTCTGTGACTAAATCACATAAATCACATACTATGCATCTCATGGACTATGTGATAATGTCCAATATTCATGTTACCATTATTTTAGATAATAATAAAACAATTTTATTAATCACAACATTAAGTCATACATAATGTCGTACATAGCATCATACAATAGGATTTAAGGATACTAATCCTAACATTAAGGATCAAGATGTAGTAATCTTCAAAGTGATAGTTACACATTGTGACTTTGTATTACTGTGAATATTTTCATGAAAGGGTTAAATGTTTAATAAAGTCTTGGGATATAATTTATTAATAAGACCTAGAGTGCAATTATATTTATATAGTGGTATTAAATATAATTAATGACAACTTTAGGCTTGTCAAGAGTTGATAGATAAGTCCAAAGCCCATTGGAGCTAGAGTTTTGTTTGTCCCTTTTGGTCCCATTCCGAGCCTTACACTAAAGTCTATTTGGGCTGACCCAAAAGGCTAACTCAATTAGATAATTAGTTATTAATTTAATAAGAGTTATTAAATAAAGTAACTGCCTAAGTGCAAATATATTTATGTACGATTAAAAGGAGAAAATGATTCTGAGTTTTTCTTAAGAGAGAAACACTTGGTTATTCTCTTGAACAAATACATATAGAACTGCTTGAGAGACCACACATCTTAGGCCCATTGTGGAATTGGAGTGAAGATTGAAAGGCTTCCCAAATCCAATCTTCATTTGTTTTGAATTTCGCTGCATCAAGGTACGCTTTCTTGTTCTTTGTTTCTAAAATTCAAATATTGCAAGTTATCTCACACGAATGAAGTAAATCCGTCATATTCCACTGCGTGTTTTGTATGAGATACAAAAATGCGTTTTCCATGTGTTTTCTTTAAATAAATCCATTAAGGTTTCCACCTAGTTAGTGATCGGGGTTAGGTCGAGGTTAGGTTTTTGTCCTTAGATAATTTTGTCAAGGTTTCCACCTAGTTAGTGATTGGAGTTAGACCGAGGCTAGGTTTCTGTCCCTAAATAAATCGTTAAGGTTTTCACCTAGTCAGTAACCGGGGTTAGGCTGAGGCTAGGTTTCTATCCTTAGTCTGTTTATTGCAAATGTGTAATGTGGTACATGAAATTCAACTTATACAAAGATGATTGGCATTGTTTCATTTCAAAGCAAATTACAGTGTGTGACATTTCATTATAATGGCTGCACTTAGTGGTAATATCTCTTCAAATTGCTCATGTTCCAGGGTCAGGGGAATGATCTTTCTTTCATATCTTCCAAGTAATAAGCCCTAGCCCCTGCGAATGCGGTGACTCGATATGGTACCACCCAATTTGGAGCCAATTTCCTTGCACCTTAATCCTTGGGGAATGCTTTACCTTTACACCTTCAGATGAAACAAGTACAATGCCTATCCCTGCACCTCGAGCATTAGATGCCTCATCAACATACACTTTCCAAACTCAGACTAGGACTTGACAAACCCCACTTGCATTTCTTGCCGAAGGGGTAAATTCAATGACAAAATCTGCAAATACTTGTCCCTTAATGGAGTTCCAAGGCTTGTATCTGATGTCAAATGACCCAAGACTCGTCCCCTACTTTGCTGTTCTTCCCGTGAAATCCAACCTTCTCAATAGTGACTGTAAAGGGTGCTCGGTTAACACATACACTGTGTGGGCCTAAAAGTAGTGAGGTAACTTCCTCGTTGCATGGACCAAACCTAGCTCCAAATTCTCCAACGGCAGGTATTGTGTTTCCGAATTTACCAAGGTCTTGCTGATGTAATACACCGGCCTCTGCACCCCCTCCTAGGTCTTTAATAGCATCGCACTTATTCATGGGGTTGCACCTACCTCTGTCTGCCAATCTCGAGACAAAATGGTTCAATGCAGCAATCACCCCTGTGAGCTTCTGTCTATTCATGGGGTTGTTTAGGGGAGTGGGCTATAGCCCTGATTTGTTCTAGATTCACCTTAATACCTCGCCTTGTGATCATATACCCTAGGAACTTCTTGGCACCTATTCTGAAAGCACACTTGTTGGAGTTGAGGCGTAGTTTATGTCGCTTAAGGATTTCAAACGATTCGTTTAAGTCTTTCACATGTCTTTGATTCTCCCTGCTCTTGACCACCATATCATCAATATAAACTTCCACCATGCTCCTTATCTTATTCGTGAACATCCTTTTCACCATCCATTGGTAGGTGGCTCTTGCATTTTTTTAGCCTGAAGGGCATCACAATGTAATGATAGTTGTCCTCATGAATTATAAAAGATGTCTTTTTTGGATCCTCGGGAGTCAAGGTGATGTGATGGTACCTCTGAAAAGCATCTAAGAAGCTCATCTTCGAGTGCCCACAAGTGGCATTAACTAATTGGTTTATCTTCGGGATAGGGAAGGGGTCTTTCAGGCATGCTCAGTTTAAATCGGTAAAATCTACATAGACTTTCCACTTCCCATTCTTTTTTCTCACCACCATCATATTTGATAGCCACTCAGGGAAGAAAACCTCTTTAATGGCCCTAGCTTGTTTCAACTTTTCCACTTTTTCCTTCACAGCCTCCACACACTGCTTGGCAGACCTCCTCAACATTTGCTTTTTAGAAGGGAACAGCAGATCTATGTTCAACTTATGGGTGATGAAGTTCGGATCTACACCAGGCACGTCATATGTACTCCATGCAAAAACGTCCAAATTCTGTACCAACGACAACAATACGGTGATTAGGTCCTCAGGCAGTAGAGACTTTCCGACCTAAAAATATCTATCTTTTTACAGGAGTATTCAAATTCAGATAAGCTCTTTTGCATTGTCGGCCCCAGTGCCCCTGTGGGTTCCTATAATTGTTATAATGACTCTGGTTCAACCAACTCTTTCTACTTGATCTCATAGTTAATCGTTGCGACCAAGCATTGCCTCGTGACTTGCTGATCCCCTCTGACCACGGTAATTCCATCTTCGGTAGAAAACTTAATCTTCATGTGCAGCGTGGATGACAAGCCCTCAAGGCATTGATCCAAGGCCGACTAAGAATTGTCGTGTAAGAAGAGAAGCGTTAACCACGATGAAGTTTACCATCACCTCCTTCCCTTTAGTCATAATGAGGAGTGAAATCTGGCCCTCGGGTACCACCACCTTTCGTTAAATCCCACTAAAGATGTGTCATACTTGGTCAAATCTTCTAGCCTTAAACCCAAGCCCTTGCTGAGGTCAGGATACATTACCTTAGTCCCGCTCCGTTGATCTATCAATACCCTTTTGACCAAAAGCCCCAAATTCTTGAGGCCACAACGAGGGTGTCGTCATGCGGCTGCGACGTACCCTCATTGTCATCATCTCCAAAAGCGATTGGCTCTTTGCTCGGCCTTAGCCTCTTCTCTGGCCAATCTCTAGTTTCAGGCCCTCCTTTTGGGGTAATGCTCAGAATCCCTTTTCGAAGGCTTGTACTTATGCCGAAGGAAGTTGCGTGGATAACTTCAATAATCCCCAAGGGTGGAGGAAGTGCATTCCCTCGGTTCCCTGACGTCTGCCCTACTGTGTTACCTCATTGCCCAACCACGAACTCCTTTAAATGTCTAGCCTTCACAAGTTAATCCGAATGATCCTTGAACACTTTGCACTGTTCGTTGGTATGACCCTTTTCTCGATGATACATGCTGTTGGGGGGACCACAATTTGACTCCCTACAACCACTCTAAAAACAGGCTTATGTGGTGTGGTGTGATGTCGAATGCCATAAAAGGTTTAAGTGTGTCTTCCTTATCACCAATTGGTTTTGAAGTGGAATGGCACAGCTCACAGTTCAACACATGCAGTATAGGCTTTGGTTCCTTGATGGGTCTCCTCCCATTCTACCCGGCCACTGAAAGTAAGGTTCCTTTTTAATCCATCCCAAAATCTTATGAACTGGCTCCTAGAATGTCACATTAACCCTTCCTGTATGAACCTCGGGCTCCAGATCCTTGCTTCCCTCCTGGATCTTTGCTGAAAGCCATCGGGCCGCAGATCCTTGCCATAATGTGATGTAGAGGAAGCTTTTCCCTTACTCTGTTGTTAGTCATCCTTTAATATTTTATGCTTTTCAATCCTTCTCATGAGCTGGTGCATGTTCTCAAGGGGTCGAATGGTCAAGGAAATCACTTCCTAGGGGAGCCCCAACCTGAATATGCTCACTATAACCTGCTCATTTCCCCCGCCTATCTCATTGTATAGCTCCTAATACTGATTTGCGTAAAACTAGAGAGTCTCCCCAATTCCAATCTTAATTGATAGAAACGTGTCAATGGGTTGGGGGACTCGATTACAAGTGATAAAACGGGCTTCGAACGCCTGAATCAACTCTTCGAACTTATGTATGGACCCCTTCCATAAACTGTTGAGCCACCTCATTGCTGTAGGCCCTAGGCTGGACGAGAGCACTTTACACATTAACCCATCATTCCACGAGTATAGAGACATCAGCTGGATGTAATGACTAACGTGTTCCACTGGGTCGGTTTTGCCATCATAGCAAAGAAACAGGGGACGATTGAACCACCTGGGCATCTTATTACATTCTATTTTGTCGAAAAATGGTGATTGGGCAGCTTTCTAAAACGCCCAGCTTATGGCGTCCAAGGTGTGGACACAAGGGGGGAGTCGCCACCTAGTTTTTACAATGGTCTAGGATTCATATATATATATATATATATATAACTTCCCCTCGCGAAAGGACCTTTTGATCTTACTACCAGAGGTATAGGTTCGGAGTTAAGGTATGATCTTAAGAAGGTGTTAGGCACCCAAAATCGCCCAACCCTAAGATTGGCTTCCTATCATTGTGTCCTATGTCTTAACCCTATTAAAGAACGCTCAATATTGTTATTCCAACTCACACACACACACAAGCATATATCTAACAATCAACATGGCAATAATTATCCCAAAAGACCTAATCATACATCTATCATGACAATCAACCAAAGCCTAACATTCATCGAATCATGCATATCAAGCAGCCTAACATTCATCTAATCATGGCACATTATCACATTACAAACCCTAGTATTCATCTAGCATGTCATAGCATATCATCATCAAACAAGGCAGCAAAAAGGCATGTCAATCCAACGTAGGTCATAACATATATTCCAATCTCCTAAGCATGAAATCAAGCATCAAACGACACAAGAATGCATGTTCATTCTAATGCATGACTTATCTCACTTGCCTTGCAGCAACTCAGCACCTATGGCATATGCATGAGCATAAGAATACATGTTCATGGCATCAAAATAAGACAACATAAGATAAACCCTAATTCTAACATGTGCAAGACAAACCAATAATCAAACATGTGGAATAAAAACTTTGAAAGCATAAAAACATGGAAAAGAGGCTAAACAAAAGTATACATGTGAAAGCATACGCAAAAACAGAAAAAAAAAAATTAGGATTTCTGGGCTAGTTCATATGCATGCATGAACAACCCTGCATGTGCATAATCAAGCTTGCGTGCACATGCAAGATTATGTGCACGTGGGTTTCTGCCCAAAAACCCTAGAAACACAGCAGATATAACAGAATTTCAAAACGAGAATCTAATAACCTAATATGCTTTTAAAAAATACAACTATATAAACCTAAACTAGATAAACTTATTAAAATATATTACAACAAGAAAATAAAGCAAACAGAAATATTAAAGCATAAAAAAAGAAGAAAAGGAAAAGAAATGTTTAGACTAGATACCTCAAACAAAAGCTCTTCAAGCTTGATTTTTTACCGTTCCTCTCAATCAAATCTATTCATAATTCAATAAAAGAGTGATTAGTAATATTAAACTCAAAGATCAAGGCCAGAAAAGGCCCAAATCAAAAGAAAATTGACTTGAGGATGTTTAGTGAAAATCTTCCTCTTTGATTCACTATTTCTAGTGAATCTTAGTGTTTTCTCGTGAGATTTCTCTATGTTTTGAAAATATACCATGTAAGGCTACTTATAGTGTGAAAATAGGGGTTTGGAACAACTCCCAAACGATGTGGGATTCATTCCAAACCTCAACATTAATGCAAAAAACTTGCCTTATTTAATTTTTGGAATTCGCTATGTGTGCGCAAGATCAGGTTTCCTTGGCCTTGTTCTTCCAAAAATAGATTTATTTGCTCATTAAAAGTTATATTTTTCATTTCACCATTTCTTAAGTCAATTTAACATCTGATTGGATCATAAACCAACCTTAGGTCTTAGAATTTAGTATCATTGGGGAACGGGGGCCTGAGTTGTAAGGGGTATAAAATGCAATGTCTACACAACGCAGCACTAGGGTGTCCATTCCTTTCTTTCTTTGGAATATTAGAATGATGCCCTATAGTCTCATTATTCCTGTCCCTTGACCTCCGTGAATGACTTTGGTGGGAAGACTTTCCCATATTGCCTCCCGTAAAGTCAGGATCACTAGACTACCCTTATCGGTCCTTTCTTCAACATCGGCCCCTTATCTCCAAATTCAACTCCTTAACTTGATTCTGTAAGATTTCTATCTCTTGGTCTTTTTCACTATGATATGACCTCTAGGGGACGTAGGATACCAATCTTTTTCCTTGCAAAGACCCCTCGTCTGAGTCCACCCTCGTCTCATACCCATCTTGCATGCGATCCGGTTCTTTCTTTCGTTCCCTTTCCAATCTCTTTTGGCCCCGAGACGAGACCCTCGAGCGATTACCTCTACATCCTACCTACCCCTTTCTTGCACGTGGCCTGATGAGAATGTACAATGTCATATTTTTCTCCCTTAATTTTTAGTCTTTTCTACTTATTTGGTGCCTAAATATACTCATTATTCTTATATTTTGATTTAGGATGCAAACGGAGTCGTTAAGTGCAAAACGAAGTTAATTGGGCGATTCGGGTCAACTTTGACATTGCTTCGTAATCTAGGCATAACTCTCTCATCTGAGCTTCGATTAAGATGATTCAAGATGCTGTGGAACACCAAGACAAAGCTATATAACTTTCATGTTTTGAGTTTTGAGAGATATGGGCCGCATCAAGGTCGAATTTAGGCTTGAAGTTGCTGCACTTACATTGCTGACGTTTTGAACATTCCTTAGCCTGCAATTCTAATACACGAATCTGATGCGGTTTATTTTCGGGAGCTTCCAGATTTGGTGCATGAAAATTCCAGTTGAAAAAACACCATTTTCCTAGTTATATTAGGACTTTTAAAAAAAATATTTTTCCTTAATTAGTCAGATTTGGATATTATTATTTAGAATATTTTTTGGAGATTTTGTAGGCTTGGGAAAGGGGGAATTAACGTGTAAAAGAGGGGAGGAGAAATTAGATTGGACACACACACCTCTCTCTCCCCTCTTTTCTGACTTCTCCTTCAAGTTTTCATCATGGCCTTGCGTGGCTAAAACTTTTATATTTAGTCAAAGGAAACGGAAGCCTCAAAATCAATAAAACTGTGAGATCTAATTTGTTTTTACTGTTCAATTTTATGTTCTTCTGTACCTATTTTCATGATTGTCTCGTTTAATTACTGGGAGGCCTACTAGTTTATTATTTGTTGCAATCTACTGCTAGGTTAGATATCAAATCCGTAATTGTTTGATCCCTCTAATTTGTGAAGCAACCAAGATTTAATGATTTGCTGCATTGGAAATTATTAGATCTTAGGAAGAACGCTCGACTAAATTAAATACAACCGCTTGTGCTTGTGTTGTTTAGTTTCACCAATCTCTCTAATTCTTAAGGTTGCTACTAGATTAAACCTTTAGCATTTGTCTTGGGTTGTTTAGTAGTTAGGGTTAATTAGATTGCTTGTTTTCTAATTAATTGCGACTAAGGAGAGATAGGAAAATAGTTTCAACGGTGAATATTCAAAGTGTGAATTGATATATACTTGCATCGATGATCAGTTGTAAAATTCCCATGGTGGATGTTAACTTAGAACGATCCTTACTCGCACTACTACATATATTTTTAAGAGTATAGGTTTTATTTTTGGCTGCCTGCCATAGCACACCGTGGCCCTTTCATCCTGGGCAGTGAAAAGCTAGCTTAAGGTCTTCAGCTAAGTAGGGGATCCCCATAGACGGCGCCAATTGTGGTAATCATGCCTAAAAATGACTGAAAGACTTCAAGGATTGACTCCAAATTTACTTGTTTAAGGTGGGAAAAGAGTTTCCTATAATTGGAAAAACCTTGTTAGGCCAGCCTGATGGCCTAAGTGATAGAATCTTGGAATCAATATGTACTCTCTTCTCTTGTAAATACTTCTTGAGGAGGCTCAAGCTAAGAACTGACCTCCTCCTTAGTTGTTTTTCTCTTATATGTCACTCTCCCTTGCCTAATTTTTCCAACCTCTTATCCTGCTACTTTGGCTCCTATTTATAGACTTCCCTTAGTGGGGTTGTCATAATGATGGGACTTTTTATGCTGGTAGGGCCCTTCTGGGATATATTCCTGACCAGATGGGACCCACTTCTTGCGATAGATGTGACTATCTTGAAACTTGCACCCTTCGCCAAATAGTGTTTGGCAGCCGATTTCCCCCCAAGGCATTTTTGTTACCATTCTGTGAGGGCCTCGACCTGGTATTGATCCTCAAATTGATATGCATCTCGATCTGTTGTTGATCTTTGAGTTTATATGGGCCCTGATCTGCCACTAGGCCCATAATTCTTAGGCGTACAGAGGTTAATGGGTTGTGCCCATACCTAATGCACGTATAGATTTTAATCATCAAGTGAATACTTTTGAAGTCGTGGATAAATGTTCACATTGCAACATCATCATAACTAAAGAAGTCTGTGGACTAGGAGTTGTATTGTATAACGTTAGTAAGTTTAACTAAGAATTTGATTATTTACCCTTCCTTCCCAGGCTTTTACTGTGAAATTTCTATTCCATTGGTTTTCTCCAGGTCATCATATCGTTTTATTCCTTTCTTTCATGTTCTTTTTATTTGTTGCATTGTACAAGTGATTGATTGATTAACCAAGGTGTAAACACCGTATTTTGTACCACTTACAACTCGGGCCTTTGTTCCTCAATGATGCTGAAATTCTAAAACCCAAGGTTGGTTTAGGGCCCAATCAGATGTTAAATTGACTTGAGAAATGTTAAAATGAAAAGTATAATTTTCAATGAGCAAATAAATCTATTTTTGTAAAAGTAAGGCCAAGGAAGCCCTCGGCATGCACACAAAGGAATCAGCTTACGTGCATAGCCATGATACATGCGCACGTAGGCCTGATCCTGCACACGCATTTAGGGTACCAAAAACATAAAAAGCAAGTTTTCTGAATTAATGCTAAGGTTTGGAACGAATCCCACATCGTCTAGGAGCTGTTCCGAACCTTTATTTTCACAATATAAATAGCCATACATGGTACATTTTCAAAAACACATAGAAATCCTAAGGGAAAACACTAAGATTCATTAGAAATAGTGAATCAAAGAAGGAGTTTTTTCACAAAATATCCTTAAGTTAATTTTATTTTGATTAGGGCCTTTTCTGGCCTTAATCTTTGAGTTTAAGATTACTAATCACTCTTTTTGTAGATTGTGAATAAATTTGACTGAGAGGAACGGTCAAAAATCAAGCTTGTAAAGTTTTTGCTTTGAGGTATTGTTGAGGACTCTTTTTTCAGCCCACATGGCATTACTTCACTGGCAACCCATGCCATATCAACATATTGAATTTTTTGGGGTAAATCTCTTTGAAGTCCAAAATAAGCTTATATCTCATTCAACTACATGGATTGGGTTCACATGGCCCGCGAGATCCTTACTTCAAGAGGTGGATTCATAGTCCACATTTCCTCTTCATCAATTGGGATCATAACCGCATGACATCATCAACATCAACATATGGATCGGGCTTAAGCAATGAATCAAAACACATGGCCTATATTACCTCTCTTACACTCATGGCAAGCGACTTCTTCAACAAGAGCCCATATTTACACAAAATGACAACAAAACCCGAGGTACGTCATCTCATTTTCGGCTTATGATCAAACTCATAAGTCTCTTTGGAGAAACTTTAGGAGTCGTCATTTGGAGGGCTAAGAGCTATGTTTAGTAAAGCTCCAACGGTTTAAAGTTGATAAAAGAAACATGTTACTTGGCGTGTCTTCTTCAACTCCTTGAACTCTGACGAGTTTGCGTGTAGCGGGTAACATATGGTAAAAATCTCTTATCACATAGCACTTAACATGATAAGACTCCACATTGCTCTTTTCCTAAAACTTAATATTCATCATGTGACAAATACTCGAAATCCCCAGCCATCTTATCGCTGAGAAAATAACTGTTCATTCAATCCCTAACTGTTGCTATACAAATTTAGAAACTTTATTATATTATTCTACATAAATCTACATTACTCCTTTCAACTAAAATCCAACTCAAACACATGACCTAATCTGGTTGGCTATCTTTAATCTCTAACTATATACAGAATATTCATGATATCTCTAATACCCAGCTGCTGCCTGCCACAATCAGACCATATATTTCTCTGCCAGCTGCCAGAGCAGAGTATTAAATACTCTTCTTGCTCACCAAGATTATGTTACAACACAATGAGACCTTGATTAAATCTCTAAAGCTTCATTAACTTTCAACCAATCCTTCTATTACTTACCAAAAACGTGTTGTAATGGAACCTTGGACCAAAAACACAAACACCCAAAAAAGGAAACATTTCCAGTAGAACCCCAGCAGTGTATTTAACACTTAAATCCTGGCTGGAAGTGATATCATCAGTCATTTAATACTGAAATCCCAACTGACAACTGCTATATTCAAAATAGCAAGATACCCTTGAAAGAGATCTTACCATTTTCTGCCAAATTCATAAAATAAATGCTAAATGTCCTCTCCAGCAATCTGAAATCACCCAACTGACCTCATTTGCTTCTGCCCAAAGCAACAGCTGTCTTATGACAACTGTGACAGCTATCATGAGACAACTGTCACAGTTGTCATAAGACAGCTGCGACAGCTTTTTCAAAACAAATGTAACAGCTGACCCAGTAGCCTAAGCATTACTGATTTTCCACATTTGGCTAAAACCAAAACCAACTAAAATAACTATATTTTTCTTGCCAAAATATCTTCCTTTTCTGCTGCTTTTTCCCCAACAGCTCTTACCCAAAACAGCAAGAACATCTTAAAGCTAAACATACCATTTTTGGCCAAATCTTAAGATGGATTCTCTGAAGATTCATTGCTATTTATGGTAGGTTTTGGCTGAGATTATTTGCTAAAATACCCCCTTAAACTCATCTCTAAATAGAACCCTCCATCAACACCTCAAGACAACCAATAGGGACGAACAACTCTCTCATGAACTTATCTATTCTCTCTCCCTCTAATGATCTTCTAAAGCTCTCAATGAAGTTCTTAGCTTCTAAGTTTTTAGTTTCCAAATCAGGAATAAAACTCTTCAGCCCTTAGCTCATAAATGCCTTAATAAGCCCTCATCCATCCTCATAAATCCCAGCAGTTTTGCTAAACACACTACAACACCATTACCCTTTTATACTCATTCCCTCACTCTCCATATTCAGAATATACACATATCTTACTCATCCCCTCACTCTCCATACTCATTCCCTAAACACATCTTTATACTCTTCTCTTACAAAATCTTTCCTCTTGGAAAGCAATCTCTACAACTTCTCTAGCGGTTATAATCTCATATTTTTACTATCTTTAACCTCCATATCTCTCATACTTCCATATATCAAACATATACTACATCCCACAAAACATCCATATCTTTTGCCATCTCCACACTTCTCAAGAGATGTCAAACACCCATACTAAAAACCCTTCTCATGGAAGGCATAAACTTCTAATGATAAAACTCTTCTCCTAGAAGGCACCAATGTCTCATATCAAAGCCCTTCTCATGGAAGGCACAAATCCATCTTACTTAAAGCCCTTCTCTTAGAAGGCACAAATTCTCCATACAAAAGCCTTTCTCATGAAAGGCAATACTATTCATAACTTCGCAACAACTAAAAGACCATTGTCAAGGGAAAAACTCATTTAAGTGCATGATAAGAGGGGCAAGCTTAACCAGCCCCTACACATGTCTGGACATGCTTTCTCTCCCTCCTGTTGCACCCATTTTCTCCCTCAATCTTGAAGTTATCATCGCAAACTGCTTCTCTACCGCTGGGGTCACTTTGCTGGGATATCATCAACTCACAGAAGCTGTATAGCTGGGCTACAAACCATACAAAGATAAGTGATTTTGCTTCTATTTCTTTAAATATATATCATTTAGTACATGATTACTTCACATTTAATTACATATTACTTTATTCCAACTACTATTACAACTATTAACCAAGGTTTAAACTCATTTAAATGCATGATAAGAGGTGCAGGCTTAACTAGCCTCTACCACTGGCATTCTGCTAGAATCCTATCAGCTCACTAATGCTACACAGCTGGAGCTATAAACCGTACAAAGATAAGTGACTTTGCTTCTATATCTTTAAATTTACATCATTGAGTACATGATTACTTTACTTCTAAATAAATACTAGTTTATTTCAACTGTTATTACAACTACTAATCAAAGCTATCATATCAAACACATATTATATATTTATTCGACCATTATCACGATTCTTAGACTTTGGATTTCATGGATTTGTAGGCTTAAAAATATGTTGGTAGCCATTGGACCATGTGACCTAATGTTGAGTTCTGGACGCAACTCCCCAAACAGAACCCAGGCCTAACAAGGTCACTAATCCAGTGGACCAGATGTGGCTGAGTAACCGAAAAAGGCCCCCAAACATTTGGCGGCTCCACTGGGAGTTGCTTGTATCGCCGTACCATGCCCCCAAAGTCTATAATCACATATCATAAAGGAGAACTCAATTCCAAATACTTAAAATCTCTTGATCTAGTAGCTTACAGCACTGAGTTACAACAATGTTACATCATTATTATTCAAGAAAATGCTATTCCACATGTCTCTCTATCATTCGAGTTGCACCAAGGCTTGCAACATACTTATTACAAGCTTATTGACCCCATAAAAGATGACCTCTTCCCCAAAAGCAAGCTTATCTTCATCAGAAGAAACTCCTCCTATTGCTAGAATAATTTACTATTATTTATCATGCCAGCCACAAAGGGCCTCAGCAATAGAAAACCCTCTTATCGCCGGGTATATTCACTATTATCCATCATTCCAGCCACAGCGGGCCTCAGCAGGAGAAACCACTAAGGTCTCAGGTGCAGAAACCCTTCTTACCACTGGAGATATTCCCTGTTATTCATCATCCCAGCCATAGAGGGCCTCAGCAGTAGAAAACCCTCTTACTGCTGGGGATATTCCTTATTATTCATCATCCTAGCCACAGAGGGCCTCAGTAGCAGAAAACCATCTTACCGCTGGGGATATTCACTATTATCCATCATCCTGGCCATAATGGACCTTAGTAGTAGAAAACCCTCTTGTCGCTGGGGATATTCCCTGTCATCCATCATCCTAACCACAGAGGGCCTCAGCAGCAGAAAACCCTTTTACCACTGGAGATATTCACTATTATACATCATTCCAGCCATAGAGGGCCTCAACAGCAGAAACCCCTATTCCCGCTGGAGATATTCACTATTATCCATCATTCCAGCCACAAAGGGCCTTAGTAGGAGAAACCCCTCTTCTCGCTGAAGATATTCGCTATTATTAGTCATTCCAGCCATAAAGGGTTTCAGGAGTAGAAACCCCTCTTACCGCTGGGGATATTCCCTATTATCCATCATCCCAGCCACAAAGGGCCTCAGCAGCAAAAACCCCTCTTACCCCTGGAGATCTTCGCTACTATTAGTCATTCCAGACACAAAAGGCCCCAGCAACAAAAACCTCTCTTATTGCTGGGGGTTTTCGTTGTTATCTATCATGCCAACAACAGATGGACTCAGTAATAGAAACCACTCTTACCACTCGGCATATTCATCTTTTCAGCAAGAGAGTGCCTCGTCAGCACAAAAAAAAAAAAAAAACTCTTCTTTCATTGGAAATGGGTACCATTATTTCAAGCAATAAATGGTCTAATCGACAACAACTCTTTTTACCGCTAGACATGTTCATCTCTCCAGCAGCAAAGGGCCCCAGCAACAGATTACCCTTCTTTGGCTGCACTATTACCCAACAGTTCAACATCAGAGGGCTTTATCAGCAAACCCTCATATAGCTGGGCAGATCTATTATTATCCAGCAGAAAGGGTCTAATTGACAGTAACCCTTTTTTATCACTGGACGTGTTCATCTCTCCAACAACAAAGGGCCTTAGCAATGGATTACCCTTCTTTGGTTGCACTATTACCTAGCAGTTCAACATTAGAGGGCTTTATCAGCAAACCCTCATACACTTGAGCAGATTTATTATTATCTAGCAGAAAGGGTTAATCGACAGCAACCCTTTTTACCACTGGACATGTTCATCTCTCCAGCAACAAAGGGCCACAGTAACAGATTACCCTTCTTTGGCTGCACTATTACCCAGCAGTTCAACATCAGAATGCTTTATTAGCAAACCCTCATACAACTGGGCAGATTTATTATTATCTAGCAGTTCAACAACAAAGGGCCTGATCAGCAGCAAACCCTCATACTGCTAAACATATTCATTGTTATCCATCACTTCCGTAGCAGTAGGCCTCATTAGCAGAAAGCCCTCATTTTGCTGAACAATCTATTTTCTTCCCCAGTAGTTTAATCGAAAAAGCCTCCAGCAGAAAACACTTTTTCAGCTAGATGAATTATTACATCTTAAATCCCTATTCGCTCACTCACCAAATACAAAATACTCAAACAACCCCCATATATACTTCTCACATATTACCCAAATACTCTCCACATCATTACCTAACTTGAGCTCCTACAAATACTCTTTATACAAGCCCCACAAATTATTGAGGGCCCACACAAATACTCACCATACGATTACCATATTGAGCCACAAAATTATAACATCTCTATAAAAAGCCCAAACTCATTTACCTTGTAGGTTAAATTCAAAAAGCCCAACAAAACCCTCTACAAAGCCCGTTACTACACAACACTCTTCCAAAGCCCGTTATTACATGGCACCTTTAAAGCCCGTTGCTACACAACACCTCTGAAACCCATTGCTACACGTCACTCTTACAAAGCCCGTTGCTACACGACACTCTTACAAAGCCCGTTGCTACACGGCACCTTTACAAAGCTCGTTGCTACACGACACTCTTACAAAACCTGTTCTATACGACAATATTTTTTACAAAATCTCAAACTATTTTACTAAGCCCAAAAACTATTTTAGCATCTAGTTTACAAAGCCCAAAAACTATTTTGGCATCTACTTTACAAAGCCCAAATACTATTTTGGCATCTATTTTACAAAGCCCAAAAACTATTTTGACACTAATCTTGCAAATGCCAAATACTATTTTGGCAACTATTTCTAAAAGCCCAATACTATCATTGGTAATATTTTATCCAAAAGTCCAAATACTAGTTTGATAAAATTTTACAAATACTCAAAAGCCCAAGTACTATCCTTGGCAATATTTTATCAAAAGCTCAAATACTAGCTTGGCAAAATCTTACAAATACTTGAAAAGCTCAAATACTATCCTTGGCAATATTTTATCAAAAGCCCAAATACTATTTTGGAAAATTTTTACAAAGCCCAAATACTATCATTGGCAATATTTTACAAAAGCCCAATGCTATTTTGGCAACATCTTATCAATAACCCAAAACTACTACTTTTTTTTTTTTTACAAATAATTATATCATAAAAGCCCAAATATTATTTGGCAACTAATATTATATTATGCTCAAAGCCCAAAATTAATACTTTGGCAACAATATATTTCAAAAGCCTATGATTCAAGTCCATGGCAAAACTATTTTATCAATGGAATTCAATCCCATATTAGAAGCCTATGGTTCAAGCCCATTGCAATTACTTATCAAAGCCCATGGTAAATCTTATGGCAATTATCTCCATTTCACTAAAATCTCATAGCAATTATCTCTATTTCACTAACATACAGGTTATCATTTGAGGCCTACATTCAAGAAATGGAGAACTTTGCAAGAGAAATTTCTTAATCCATCTCCGATCATGCCAACATTTTGCTACAGTACTATTCAACCTACTTTTATTGTTACATGAGGAATCTTTGCTAAAAAATGTTCTCATGAAGAATAATGGATCACTCTTGCTGCCTTCCACAAGTAAAAATCAGATCCAAGGCTTACTTGAATACATCCAACAATTCCATGGCACTATTTCAAACTACCTACTGTTGTATCTTCACATTACACAATCTACCTAGCTGTTGCAAAGGTCTGAGAAGTTACTGCATCAGTAAAAGCCTTGCACCACTGGGAAGCAAGATGAGTACTCCACAGTCCTTGTTACTTCTGATCATAACCCAGTGAATGTTGAAAAATGCAAGAAGCCAATGGCCAACAACTTGACAAGAATCCACCTACTGTTGGAGGAGATGAAGTAGTCTCCAAACTATCTAAGTCCAACAAAGAATCATCTACCAACATTGTCAAGTGGCACCCTTGATTCTTACTTAAGGGCAATAAGAGGTTCAGCTGAACGTACTTCCTAAACACGAAGGGAAAGCTACCACCACACTATTCTATTGCTAGATCCAGACCATCGCCATCAATTTGGTATTTCCTATCTTACCACTGGAACTCATGCCAGCCATACTTTCTTAGAAGCTGCCAATGCTATTTCCTTCATAGACAATGGCACAAAGATCAAATATTTTCAATCATTATCATTTACTCAACAATCATTACATTCAGCAAATCATAAAGTCATCCGGAATGATAAAGCACTTATTCAAATCAAGAAAAGATTACTCCAGCAGTAAACTGACACACACCTAGCAGCTTACCGGGACAGACAAAACAAACCCCAGCTACTCATGTTTAGAGCTCCAGCAAATCTATTAGCCTATATAGCTGCCCCCAGCAAATAGACTTACTGATCTAGCATGCTTAATCAAGCAATCATCATACAAGATCATTACCACAAGTACCTACACTATTTCAAACAGCAAAGTGCCAATTTCATTGTTGAATTTGTCAAGGTACTCCTCACTTGCTAATATATGCTTATCCAAGGCCTCTCTACACTTGGGGGCTTGGTTTTATCAATCCAAAGGTTCCATCTCTAAGGGCTGCAATTGGATATTTATAACAACAATATCAATGGAGGCATTTCCATTATACATGTCTATTGGTCCAGCAGCGGCCAACTTTTTTCAAGAACACATTACTCATTAATTCGACACTCTCACAAAATTACAAGCAACAAATGGAGCTCTATACATTAAAATACTATAATATCAAGCAATGGAAATCCCACGCACCCTCTTTCAAGCCGTGGTAGTCTCATGCACTACACTATTGGAATCATAGCAGTCTTATGCATCACACCGCTGGGATCTTTGCAAACGTCATCTTAAATTTGGGGGCTTGGTCTCTCACTATCTATTTGAGAAGACTTATATAGATCTACATGAAGACCAATCACTTCACTAATTAAATCAAAGCTACTACTCCAGCTATGGAACTTTCCGCTATATTGAATCTCTACATGTCCAGGAACACCTATTTTATTACTCCAACAGTGCTATCAGATCCTACAACATGATCACCACTTATGACTCTATCATTGCAATCATAGTCATGCAGACGATCCTACATGGGGCCATTTAATCTCTATGCTTTCTAAAGCAACTCTTCCAACAAGGACAAAATCTTAATGGAAAGCCCATATTATCTTGGCTATCTCTATCAAATTTCTTCAAGAATTTACTACAATCAGCAGTATCAGCAAAATATTCATCTACTATGATATCAAAATACATTCTAGGCTACCCTAGCCGTAAGCTTAGTATTCAGAATTTCAGCAGCAACAACTTCAATCCACTGAAGCAAGGGTTTTATCCTCTCCAGTCGTAGCATTGAAAATTCTGCTCAAAATATTTCTAAATGGACCAAATGAGGTAACAATTACAAGAATGAAGTCAACTCTAAATGCATCAACTTCAAAAAACTCAATCATAATCAAAGCAGCACCACACCCAGCTGCAATCCTGACTAACTTCAACATTACCTTGCTGTCCTTACTCCAGCAGCACCAAACCCAGCTGTAATCCTGACCAGCTGCAACATTGCCTTATTACCTTCAATCCAGCAGTATCATCTCCAGCAGTCAACAATCTCAGACTGTCTCATTTAAAAAGGTCTTCAAGCAAACCCATTAATCGTGCATGCCCTTGTAGTACAAGCCCATGCAGTCAAGGGGCTAAATGTTGAGGACTCCTTTTTCAGCCCACATGGCATTACTTCATTGGCAACCCATGCCACATCAACATATTATTGATTTTTTTGGGTAAATCTCTTTAAAGCCTAAAATAAGCTCATATCTCATTCAACTATATGAATTGGGCTCACATGGCCCGTGAGATCCTTACTTCAAGAGGCATATTCATGGTCCACATTTCCTTTTCATCAATTGGGATCATAACCCATGATATCATCAACATCAACATATGGATCGGGCTTAAGAAATGAATCAAATGTCATGGCCCTTATTACCTCTCTTACACTCATGGCAAGTGGCTTCTTCAACAAAAGTCCATATTTACACAAAATGACAACAAAACTCGAGGTACGTCCACTCATCTTCGGTTTATGATCCAAGCTCATAGGTCTCTTTGGGGAAACTTTGGGAGTCGTGGTTTGGAGGGCCAAAAGGTATGTTCAGTTAGCTCTAGCGGTTTAAAGTTGATAAAAGAGATATATTGCTTGGTATGTCTTCTCCAACTCTCTAAACTCTGACGAGTTTGTGTGTAGCGGGTAACATATGGTAAGCATCTCTTATCACATAGCACTTTAGATGATAAAATTTCTCATTACTCTTTTTCTAAAACTTAATATTCATCATATGACAAACACTCAATATCTCCAGCCATCTAACTGCTGAGAAAATAATTGTTCATTTAATCCCTGTGGTTCCTATACTAATTTAGAAACTTCATTTTATTATTCTACATAAATCTTATTATTACTTTCAGCTAAAATCCAACTCAAACACATGGCCTAATTTGTTGGCTATCTTTAATCTCCAACTATATACAAAATATTCATGATATCTCTAATACCCAGCTGCTGTCTGCCACAATTAGACCATATATTTCTTTGTTAGCTGCAGACCAGAGCATTAAATGCTTTTCTTGCTCACCAAGATCAGGTTACAGCACAATGAGACCTTAACTAAATCTTTAAAGCTTCATTAACTTTCAACCAATCCTTTTATTACTTGCTAAAAATGTGTTGTGATAGAACCTTGGACCAAAAAACACAAACACCCAAAATGGAAACATTTTCAGCAGAACCCCATCAATGTATTCAGCACTTGACACATGGCTGGAAATGATATCATTAGCCATTTAATGCTGAAATCCTAGCAACCAGCTGCTATACCCAAAATAGCAAGATACCCTTGAAAGAGATCTTACCATTTTCAACCAAATCTATAAAATAAATGTTGAATGTCCTCTCCAGCAGTTTGAAATCACCCTGCTGATCTCATCTGCTTCTGCCCAAAGTAACAGCTGTTTTATGACAGTTGTTACAGCTATCTCATGATAGTTGTAACAGCTTTTCTTGACAGCTAGAACAGCTTTTTCAGAACAGATGTAACAGCTGACTCAGTAGCCTAAGCATTACTGATTTTTCACATTTGGCTAAAACCAAAACCAACTAAAGTAACTATCTTTTTCTTGCCAAAATACCTTCCTTTTCTGATGCTTTTTCCCCAATAGCTCTTACCCAAAACAACAAGAACACTTTAAAGCTAAACATACTATTTTTGCCCAAATCTTAATATGAATTTTCCGAAGATTCATTGCTATTTGACAGATTTTGGCTGAGATTATTTGCTAAAACACCCCTTTAAACTTAACTCTAAATAGAGCCTTTTATCAACACCTCAAAGGGGGACACTAAGGGAGAAGAACAACTCTTTCACAAATCTCTCTATTCTCTCCCTCCAATTATCTTCTTAAACTCTTAATGAAGTTCTGAAGTTTCCAAATCAGGAACTAAACTCTTCAGCCCTCAGCTCATAAATGCCCTTCATAATCCTTAATACACCCTCCAGTAGTAAATCCCAGCAACATTGCTAAATACACTACAATACTATTACCCCTCTTATACTCATTCTCTCACTCTCACATTCAGAAAATACATCTATCTTTCTTCTCCTATCTCCAAATACCTAAACATATCTTTATATTCTTCTCTTACAAAATTTTTCCTCTTGGAAAGCAATCTCTGTAACTTCTCTAGCAGTTATAATCTCATATTTTTACTATCTTTAACCTCAATATCACTCATACTTCCATATATCATACATATTACAAATACTACACTCCACAAAACATCTATATCTTTTACCATCTCCACACTTTTTAAGAGATACCAAGATCTAATATCAAAGCCCTTCTCATGGAAGGCACAAATCCATCTTAAATAAAGACCTTCTCTTAGAAGACACAAATACTCCATACAAAAGCCCTCCCCATGCAAGGCAACACTATTCATAACTTCACAATAACTAAAAGAGAATTATTAAGGGGAAAACTCATTTAAGTGCATGATAAGAGGGGCAAGTTTAACAAGCCCCTACACACAGTTGGACATACTCTTTCTCCCTCCAGTTGCACCCATTTTTCCCCCTCAATCTTGAAGTTATCATGGAAAATTGTCTCTCTACCGCTGGGGTCACTCTGCTGGGATATCATCAACTCACAGAAGCTGTACAGCTGGACTACAAACCAGACAAATATAAGTGATTTTGCTTCCATATCTTTAAATATACATCATTTAGTACATGATTACTTCACATTTAAATACATATTACTTTATTTTAACTACTATTACAAATATTAACCAAGGCTTAAACTCATTTAAATGCATGATAAGAGGGGCAAGCTTAACTAGCCTCTACCACTGGCATTTTGCTGGAATCCTATCAGCTCACTGACGCCACACAGCTGGAGCTATAAATCGTATGAAGATAAGCGACTTTGCTTCCATATCTTTAAATTTATATCATTGAGTACATGATTATTTTACCTCTAAATACATACTATTTTATTTTAACTATTATTACAACTACTAATCAAAGCTATCATATCAAACGCATATTGTATATTTATTCGATCATCATCATAATTCTTAGACTTTAGCTTTAATGCTTTTGTTGGCTTAAAAATACGCCGATAGTCATTGGACCACGTGGCCTGATGTTGAGTTTCAGACGCAACTCCCCAAAAAGAACCCGGGCCTAGCAAGGTCACTAATCCAGCGGATAACACATGGTTGAGCAACCGAAAAAGGCCCCTGAATAGGTATTAGTTCTAAGTGTTTTCTTTTATTTTCTTTAGTTTAATTTTGTCTTTGGTTTTTTCTTTGTTTGTTTTATGTTTATATAGTTTGGGTTCTTGTAGTTTTTATGTTTTAAAGCATGTTAGGATGTTAGATTTATTGTTTTGAAGTCGTGCTCTGTTTTTTGTATTGCTAGGGCTTTTGGGTGGATTCCACATGTGCATAATCCTACCTGCGCACACAGGCTAGATTATGCACATGCAAGCTTGTTCATGAGTGCGCATGATCCTGCCCAGAAACCCTAACTCTAGTTTTTCTGATTCCGTTTCACATGTATTGCTTCGATTTTAGATCCTTTCTTTTATATTTATGTTTTCGAGTCTCTATTTCATTGTTTGTTTGCCTTACATATGTTAAATTAGGGTTTATATTGTGTTTCCTTGTTTTGACACCATGAATAAGCATTCACATGTTCATGCATTTATGCCATCGGTGATGAGATGCAGCAAGGTAAATGAGGTAAGTCATACATTCACAGTGTTGAGGTACAAATTTTCGAGCCCTAATTTCTTTAGCCCACTCACAAAAAATACCCACACAAGCCCAATAACTATTTTGAAGCCCACATAAATATTTCCCACACATTACTTAAATATTCTCCATGTTATTGGGCTCCCACAAATATTCCCTATATATAAGCCCCATAAACTACCTTGAGCCCTCTCACAAATATTACCCATTATATTTCACATATTATCCAACTTGGATTTTCAAAAAAATGCCCATCACATTGCTACCAACATTGGGCCACAAAATTATACTTCTTCCACAAAAAAACCCAAAAAAACCCAAAAAAACCCTTTATAGAGCCCGTTGCTACACGGCACCTCTAAAGCCTGTTGCTACACAGCAACTTTACAAAGCCCGTTGCTGCACGACACCTTTACAAAGCCCGTTGCTGCACAGCACCTTTACAAAGCCCGTTGCTGCACGGCACCTTTACAAAGCCCGTTGCTGCATGGCACTCTTACAAAGTCAGTCTTACAAAGTCAGTTGTTACACGACACCCTTTACAAAGCCCATTGCTACACGGCAATCTTACTAAGTCCATTGCTACACGGCAATATTTTTACAAAATCTCAAACTATTTTAGAAAGCCCAAATACTAATTTAGCACCTATTTTACGAAGTCCAAATACTAATTTGACATTTATTTTACAAAGCCCAAATATTAATTTGACACTATTTTATGAAGCCCAAGTATTAATTTGGCACCCATTTTACAAAACCCAAATACTAATTTGGCATTTATTTTACAAAGCCCAAATATTAATTTGACACTATTTTACAAAGCCCAAATACTAATTTGGCAACTATTTTACAAAGCCCAAATATTAATTTGGCACTATTTTACAAAGCCCAAAATATTAATTTGGCACTATTTTACAAAGCCCAAATATTAATTTGGTACTTACTTTACAAAGCCTAAACATTATTTTGGCAACTATTTCATAAAACCCAAATGCTATTTTGGCACATATTTACAAAACTCAAATATTATCTTAACACTTGTTTTACATATACTAAATCTCTCACTCATGGGAAATATAAATACTCACCTCTCAAAAAATACCTCTCTTACAAAATTTATAGAAGCCCATGTATATCACCCATGGCAAAACTCTTCATTTTGTAGGGATAACCAAGTCCAAAGAAACTCAGCTACAAAGCCTAGCTGAGCCAGCCCTGCTCATACATAAATTCCAGCAGCTAAAACTCATGTGAGCTAATCAGCCAAAATTCAGCACAGCTTAACAGCTGGAGCCCATTGCCATCAAGTTCCAACTTGTCCAATCAGATCAAAAGAGAACACGTGTCCATCAAGGGTTAAACCCTTCCTTCACAAGTTGAAATTCCTTCATTTCTCATGTGACATAAAGTTGAAAGCGACATGACAGAAAGCTGGAAAGCTTCAACCAGCTGTCCCTTTTTTCTTCTCCAGCCCATTAAGTCAAGAATCAAAAGCATTCATGACCAGGCCATTAAAGCTCCTTAAACAACTTGAAATCAGCTCATTTTCATACTAAAAACGTGCATTCTCTGGTTCATGGACCAAGTACATGAACCCAAAATGGGGAAACTTAGGGAAATGTGGTTTGGAGGGCACCAAGGGGATCCCAGCAGAGTTCCCAGCAAGGGCTCCAAGATTGACACCTAGCTTGGGATGATACAATCTGCCCTAGGGAGCTTTGATTCTAACAGCAGCATAACGAAGATCATTAGCCTAATACATGCTCTAATCCCATCAACCAAGGTCAATCTGCGTTCAATGCTAAGTCAAAATCCCAACTGTTATTACCTAAAACAATAAGAACCTCCTAAAAGTTGAGCTTACCACTCTTAGCTAAAATCCTAAGAATGGTTCTCTAAAGATTTTTAGAAGATTGAGAAAGATTTGATATAAGTTATTTGCTAATTACCCCCTAAAACCCAACTATAAATAGAACTCTCCATTAATGCTTCAGGGAAGGGGGGAACAGAACACACTAAGAAATACACTCATAGAGAATAACTCTTCCTTAACTCCTCTATTTAGCTTTCTCTAAACTCCAGCACAGTTCTAAGTCACTAAGCTCGCAGCTTCAAGCATAGAAACTGAGTTTTCTAGCTCCTAGCTAAAAAACACCCCTCATACTTCCACTTAAAAACACTTAGTTACTCCTAACAGAAAGTCCCAGCAGCCTTACTATACACCCTCACTCATTACTCATACTACTCACAAATGACTCTCTCTACTCACTACATATACTATATTCATGAGCATGCCTTGGCACCATAATGATCTTGTTGTGCTAGCTAGAATCTCTCTCTCTCCCTTCATCTCACATTAAGTTTCCTCATTATTTGTTATAATGGAGCCCATGATATTTACTTATCATTTACTATTGAAGGTTATGATGTAACTGTTATTATAGAGTCTTTCCCTTATATTATTGTATTAGAAGACTCTTCTCTAGAGCTAACGGATGATGAGTTTGAAGATGTGGATACTTTCTGATGAGAATCAACAAGCATTCAAGGATCCATTGCATGTTCCAGTTGGGCCTATTACAAGAGCAAGATCCAAGAAGCACTTAATGGGCTGATTCTAACGCAGGACATTCCAAGCTTGGCCCAAAGGAAGATGAAAGTGTAGTAAATTTAATTCAAGCTATTTAGGGCTGATCTGACTTAATTGGGAGTGATTTATGGTATGAATTAATGGCTGATTGACTTTCCAGCTCTATATCAGTTAAGGCAGATTTTTTCCTATTTTGGATCTGCTAATTTCAGACTAAATCAACTTTTATTTAGGGTTTTATTATTTAGTACGTTTTTTAGGTATTTTCCTTGTTTTTAGGTGTATTTAATGCTTTTTAGGTCAAACTTGATTCCTGATATGGTAAGGTATCAATTAGGGGTTATTTTAGAATATATTTTCTTGTCTGTCAAGTTTTGTGGAGTCCTTAAATAGGCCCTGAAGTCTGTAAACGTTTTTATAGAATATTATTGAATAAAATTCAGAAAAGGTGAGGCTTTGCTCTCTTTTGGTTCTTCAAAAACTGTGAACTTATCAAGGATTCTTCCTTGTGGCGTTCAAACTTTATACCTTTGGTTCGTGATTCTTTATAATCATTGGGTCAAGGTCAACTTATACCTTTGGTTCGCGTTTCAATTATAAACGTTGGGTCAGGGTTTCTATCATAAATATGATTTTTAGCTTTCCTGGGTTAAATATTCCAATATTGTTTGTTGGGTCTCAAAGCGTATCGATTGAGGTTCGCATCACTTTCCTTAGCCTGTGAAATATCTAACAGCTGGAAGTTTATTCTGTTTCGCCTTACTTTACTGCTGGAACATTTTACCGCTGAGTTAGTTTTTTGCAGAAACATTTTACCACTGGACTATTTTCTGCAGAAACATTTTACTGCTGGACTATTTCTCACGGTATGTTTTTTAACCATGCTGCGTGTCTGTTGTAGGGATTGTTTATGGGTCATTCTTGTCAATCTCAATCTAGGCCCAAGGCATAAAATATCAGTGAATTCTTTGGATCTTCACCGATAGCCTTTGGGCCGTGCATCGAGACCATCGTTGAGTTTCGGTTTAAGCCCTTGACCCAACATAAATCTCATTTGTCGGAAGGAAAACTTTTTTGCCCCCTGCAAACATAAACATACATCTTTGAATATGATCTTTCTTTGATGATAAGTATGAACATGTTTGTTTGGGTGAATTATCCTTGATTATATGTTATTTAGATCTTGTGTTTGTGTTTTTGCCTTGATTTATTGTTTATGCCTTGGATATGATATGATGACATGTATGCTAGATGAATGTTAGGGTATGCCATGATAGATGCATGTTAGGGTATGCCATGATAGATGAATGACTAGGTTTTGGGATGATTGATATCATGTTGTATACTTAGATGTATGCTAGTGTGTGTATGAGTATAGATATGATATTGAATATGTCTTTAATAGGGTAAGACATAAGACATAGTGAGAGGAAGCCAACCTTAGGGTTGGGTGGTTTTGGGAGCCTAACACCTTTCGAAAATCTTACTTAAACTCTGAACCCATACTTCTGGTAGTAAGATCAGAAAGGTTCTTCCTCGAGAGGATGCTATATCTGTGGTTCCTTGACCATTGGAATAACTAGGTGGCAAATCCTCATTATGTCCACAGTGGCGGCTCCACTGGGGATAACGAGTTTAATTCCTATGTGTCCTATGTCTTAACTTTAATAAATATTTATTCAGTACTTATTTGCACACACATCACCTGGTTCCATTGTCCTTTTACCTCGGTTAGTGATGAGTGGGAAGATGGAGGGCTCCATTCGGGCCCAAGTCTTTTGAAGTTCATCGCACCAACTTACAATGTATGCCATTGCCTATGATGGGTTATGAGTACGTTAACGGTTTGCCACCATTCTACAAAGGTTCACTTAGGCCCTCGATCAGAATCATGGCCCACCTAATTGTAAATGACCTACTTTTCTATCCCTTTAGCTTTAAGGAGCCTACCCACACTTAGAGAGATCCTAGATCCTATCAAAAGAGGGTACCTTTTTATATCTCTTGTTTGTTCAACCATATATATTATGATCAACTAATTCTAAAGGACAAATAAAAGATGTAAAAATGGAATGATGACCCTAAAGTTATGGCATACCCTAAGACAATTAGGATGAAATAAAAGAAGTTTTCACATAAAAGAGGCTTATACCTAAGTCCAAATATATATTTTAACTGGAAAGGTTCATAAGACTATAGCCTAATTGCTATCAAAAGCCCAAATAGAAAAAACTCTTTTGAAAAAGAGGACTTTGGACCTAAGATAACAAGTATACAATGGAGTTAGCATCCAAAATCCTGTAAGGTCAATATGAAATTCCCTAATCTTGGGCCTCTTTGTTGTATGCCTAGGCTTAAAATGATGAGAATTTCATGGACCTTGAGAGGAAAGCTACAATAAATTCTAAATACAGGGCTACTTAAAGAAAATGATAATAATGAAATGAAAGGGAAGAGCCCAAAGGTGATGAATATATTGTAAGCCCATGTTTAAGAAAAAAGGTTGAAAATCTCTAAGTACATTCTAATGAAAGCCTATGAGAGTAAGATGAAAGCATTGTTGTAAATGGACCAAAGCCCAAGAAAGCAAGGGGCAAGGTTCATGAGAGGAAAGTGAGTGATTTTGTAATGGGGCCTTCATTAAAATGGACTTAAATACTTTCTAAGAACATCTAGAAATCTAAAAGGAACCTTTTTAATTGGGACATGGACTTAATGAAAATGGGACTCTTTTACAGGTACCATTGCACCACCAAGGTAAAGAAAACACGTCCCCACTACAATTTGGGTTCGAGAAAAGCACGGAAGGCGTTTGGTTAAGATTAAGGACACATATCAAGAGGAAGTAGAGGAGGGAGTATCTGAAGAAACAATGGCTGCCCCAATGGATGACACAACGGCACAAAGATCCTAAAGTCTTTGGATGAACATGGGGATAACCTTAAAAGGATGGGGAGTCACCTTACCAAGCTAGAAGAGGCCAAGTTGAGAAAGGCCGCACATGTAGAGATTCATAATGAAGAATAAGTGGAAGATTAGGATGAAAGAGACAAGGCTAATTATGAAAGCAACAAGCAATTTGAGAAACTCACGATAGAAACCATAGCCATGAAGGAGAAAATGGAGAAGATGAAACTAGCCTTTTGCAAGGCCCAAGGGATGGATGATTGTCTCTATAACATAGGAGCATAAGCTTCTAAACTCCCATTGCACTACCTCCAAAGTTCAAGATTTGCGATGCGAAAAAGTTTGATGGAATTGGAGATCCAAAGCAACATGTTAGGAGGTACCTAAGCATTGTTGAAATGAAGGTGTTGGATGAGAAGCAAACTTTGCACGTATTTCCTCTTTCACTCACGGGAGGTGCATTAAGATGGTACTATAGCTTGGGTCCTAGGAAGACTAAGGTATGGGATGAGCTAGTGGAGTTTTTTGTGGATCAATTCATCTTCAACGCCATGATTGATGTGACTCTAAGAGATTTGGAGACCACTATGCAAGGAGTGGGGGAAACATTCTCTAAACATATGACAAGGTGGAAGGAAAAAGCATCTAGGATGGTTAATAGGCCAAATGAGAAAGACCAAATCAACATGATTATCAAGAATTTGCTTCTGGCATATAATAGTAGGCTCTGGTTATCACCTATTAGTTCTTTTGGGGAATTGTGTGATTGTGGAACTAGGATAGAGAATGCCATCAACAATGGACAATTGGAGAAGGGTGAGAGCAAACCTCTAATCAAGAAGACATATGGAGGAGGAGCAACCACCTCTAAAGCACCCAATCCTGTGAATGTAAGTGTCATCATACCTCAACAAACCTTAGCCTACCTAAGCTTCACAAAGAAAGCCTATCGAGAATTTTCTGACTTAGGAATGACCCTTGCCCAAGCATATGAAAATTTGACTTCCAAAGGATTCATTGTACCTCTAGATCCCACACCTATGCCTAATCTTATACCTCTTACTTTAGAATTAGGTCATCATATCATTTTATTTCTTTCTTTGATGTTGTTTTTATTTGTTGCATTGTATTAGTGATTGATTGATTAACTAATGTGTAGATACCGCATTTTGTACCCCTAACGACTTGGGCTCCCGTTCCCCAATGATCCTGAAATTCTAAGACCCAAGTTTGGTTTAGGGCTCAATCAAATGTTAAATTAACTTTGGAAATGTTAAAATTAAAAATATAACTTTTAATGGGCAAATAAATCTATTTTTTGAAAATTAAGGTCAAGGAAGTCCTCGGCATGCGCACGCAGGAATCAGCCTGTGTGCGCAGCCTTGATGCATGTGCATGCAGGATCTAGCTTCAGGGGTCAAGATCTTTATTTGGTCTTTTATCTCTAGAGGAAGATTTTCTATCATATTAAGGATATCATTAGGGGCTGCAGAGGAAGAGCCTGAGGATGAGGATAGATCTGTAATAGGATATACACATAGGGGTGGAGGAAGAATTGTGGTGTTAATAGTTGGAGGCTTTCTAGAGAGATAGTCAATGATCAGGTTATCTTTTCCTTTAATGTGCTTTACTCGGAAAAACCATTGTGAAAATCAATTTGATCATATGTGTAACTGAGGATGTGGGAGCATTTGTCTTTTGAACTGGAGCATTTTTAGAAAAGGGGACATGTCCATTTCTACTAAAAAATTATGCCCAAGGAGATGAAACTGAAAATTTACAATTCCATGTTTTACTGAAAGGATCTCCTTGAAAGTGAAGTGGTAATAAAGTTTTGAAGGCTTGAATGCACCACTTTTATATCCATAAATGTTTCTTTTCCATCAATTTCTTCAAAAAGAGTTGCTGCCTAATACTCATCACTTGCATTTGTCTGAAAAATTTGTTTGCCTAGTCCTAGAATCTGTAGCAAGGGAAGCTTTTATGCTGATCTTTTCAATTGTTGGACTGCTTCTATGTGAACATGATTCCTCTTTAGAGGGGTTTCTTTAGGAGTTGAGCTAAATAGTTCTTGTATATGGAAACCTTTGGGACGAAGTTGGACATATAATTAACAATTCCAAGAAATTGTTGTATCTGTTTGGTACTTGTAAGCTTATTTGGAAATTTGCCAAGAGAGACATCTATGTGAGGCTGCAAAGTATATTTTCCATCTGAAATGCTTACTCCCAAGAAATCTATAGAAGACTGTCCAATGACCATTTTCTTTTCTGAAAGCATTATTCCTTGAGATTTCACTAAATTATTGAATTTAGTGAACAATCTTTCATGGAATCCTGCATCTTTTGAGAAAATAAGGATATCATCCACATAGATTAATGCATTGGCCAAGAGTGGATGGAACAGCATTACCATTGCTTTTTGGAATTGGGATAGGGCATTTTTTAGGCGAAAGAGCATGACAATCCATTGGTAATGGTGATCTGCAATGCAAAACTTTGTCTTGTACCTTTCTTCTAGATGGATTCCTAATTGCCAAAATCCTGCTTTAAGATCAAATTTTGAAAATACCTTTGCACTTGAAAGATGTTGGAAGATAACACTCTTATTTGGCAAAGGGAACTTGTCATCTGCAAGAAAATGATTAAGATCACAGTAATTGATTACTAATTTGAGTTTCCCTCAGATTTTCTCAGCATGCTTATTGACATAAAAAGCTTCACACACCCATAGGGAGGTTGTGGGTTCAATGAGGCGTTCTGCGAGAAGGGTAGATAACTCTTGTTTAGCTAAGGCTAAATGTTCTGGGTTCATTCCTCAGTGGCTGGCATTTGTGGGGTTTACATCTTCAATCTTTTTGAAGGGAAGATGTATGAAAAAGTTTGGTTCTTCCATTTGGATTTTTAAGGAGGAATTTAAAATGGCTATTTGCTCAATAATCATTGATGATCTAGATTTTCATAGAGTCAAAGGGGTCAATTGTAAATAGATAAGGTTCCTAGGTCTATGAAAAAGTGTTGTTTGTGCAAAAGTTCTTTTGAAGACCATTTAAGGCTAGGTATATGGTGAAGGAGATCAAACCCTATAAGAAGGTTTCTGCTTGTAAGAGTGGATCCAATGACTTGGTGTTTTATGGTGAGGGTTAGGAAAATTCTGATAAGAATAGGCTTACTCTTCTGGGTAATTAAAAATGTCTCCCCATTTGCTGCACGAAACATTTGGTTATGGGGCAAACCAGAATTTTGCAGGTAAAATCTTAAGATGGAGAATTGTTGCTATAGCTCTGGTATCAAAAAGGGCTACGACTGAGATAGGTCTAGAGAAAGTTTCTAGGAGGATATGTACTTGGGCTATGGGAGTGGGGCTGGTTAGAGGAGCTATAATGGGCTGGGATGTATAAATAGTTTGGATTTCTAGGTTTGAGGCATCATCACTATCTGAGTCTGAATCTCTTCTGATGTGGAATAAGCCATGACTACTAGAGCTTGAGGAGAGTAGTCATCATCAAGTGAAAAAAGTTTCTACGTCTAAGAAAAGAGTATCATTTGCATGAATTTGTGCTTGTTCAAGAAGCTTTGCTGCTTTCTCCTTTTTTGCACAATTTTTTGCAAAATGGCCTGGTCTTCTGCACACATAATAGACTTTTGAAGTCTTTCCTTTAAATTGCTTTCTTCTGAGAAACTTTCATTTTTTCTTCCTGAAAATTTTATTTTTTGGTCCTGCATGGTGTCTCCTTTTCAAGGAATACTTCTTGAAATGATCTCTTCTATTTTTTGAACAGTCACAATTTTTCTCCTAGCACTTTATCTGCAAGTCCTTCATTTTGCAACTATCTTTGAGTTTACTATGAACTTTTTCTATTTATAAAAGAAATTTTATGCTTAGAATTGACATCATCCATGCCATTGAAAGAATAGAACGTCTTGACATCCTATGAAAATGTTTTTCTAGATCTTTTTTTTCAAATGAGCAACACTTCATAACCAAGAATTCTTCTTGTGCTACTTCTATATGATGGGTCGGTGAGCTAAGAAATTCATTACGAAGAATTGTGAAAAAAAATCTTCTAGTGTTTTGGATTGGGATGCCTGTCTCTGCCGAAATTCTCCTAAATTAATCCACTATTCTCTTATTCTTCCTGTAAGTCTTGCAACAAACTTGGCATTGACATGAGCAACAGTAGAATTTGGGGCTTGGAGTTTAGTTGTGCACCATGAATACATCTTAAAAATTTCATCATGCCATGTGGAAGGAGGAGCATTATCAATGGTAAACAAATGTTTTGAATTTGTGGTTGACGGGTGGGTTAAACGTGTTTGGTTGTCTATGACAAAAGGTGGTGGAGGAAAAATTGGCGATGGCAGTGGAGGTGGTTTAAGGCGGAGGACATTATCTTCTTCTGTAGTTGGTTGGGCATCTGTCATGAACACTTATTCTAGACCATGATCAGACAGGTCTAAATCAGTGGCATCCATTACTGGGAGCACAAAAGGTTCTCTTGGATTTTCAAGGGTAGGATTTTTTAGGAATGATGAAATTGGATTTGGAAGGTCAGGATCCACATTTAACATGTTCATGTTTGGAGGATCTGGAGGTTGATATAATAGTTCTTTGTCATTTTTCTTAGGAGAAGGTTCATTTTGTGGCCAAGCTTGAGGTTCTAGTTTAAGTGGAGCTGGGTATGTTATGGTTGGGAAAATTCCACTTGGCTTAAAAGGTTTATAATCAAGATGTGTCATGGCTAATGGTTGGAGATTTTTTTTAGGAGAGGTTGATGAAAATGGAGAGGTTAAAGGTATGGACAGGTCTTTATATAATGATTGTCGAGGTTGGTAAGGAGTATAGACAAGCATCATGGAATGTTGGCTAACTTCCTTCTGTGATCCTTCTATGGATTGAAGTTATGTCAGCAATCGTTTTCTTTCTTTTTCTTTTTGCCCTATGAGAGGGAAAGAAACAAACATATCTTTAATTGGGGATACAATTGTTGCAAGTTCTTATTCAACCATCTTGGTTTTTTTCTTCAAATCATCAATAAGAGAACTTAAGGATGAGAAGGTTTGGGTTGTTGAAAAATCTGGTTTTGCATCTCATACAAAACACACAGCGGAAGCAACAAACATGGATCTATTTCATTCATGATTGATAATATGCACAATGTAAATTTCAGAATTTAAGAACAAGAGAGCGTACCTTGGTGTGATGAAATTCAAAACAAAATATTAGAAGTACTTTGGAACACTTTTAATCTTCACTCCAATTCCACTTTACGCCCAAGAAGTGTGGTCTCTCAATCAGTTTTCAAGGGAGAATAATTGAGTGGCTTCACTCACACATACCCACCATTTCACAATGATGTCTCTTTTTTTCTTTTCTTAATAAAAAATTAGGTATGTTTCTCCCTTTATAACTAACTGATTATCTAATTGGGCTAGCCTATTGGGCCTTTCCAATTGGGCTTTAGTGTGTGGCTTGGAATGGGACCAAAAGGGACCAATAAGACACTAGCTCCAATAGGCCTTGGGCTTTTCCATCAACTCTTGACAAGTCCAAAGTTACCATTAACTATATTTAATACCACTATATAAATATAGTTGCACTCTAGGCCTTATCTATAAATTGTATCCTAAGACTTTATTATACATGCAACCCCTCCATTCAAATATCTGTAGTAATACAAAGTCATGAATATAGACTGCTACTTTGAAAATTACTACATCTTAATCCTTGAGTACCTGGTTTAATCCTTTATGTTACTCATTATATATTTATGAAATCCAATTTCATAAATATATACTTTAGTAACTCCTTACTAAAGTGGTTGGGCCCAACACTCTGAATAACCAAACCCATTAAACTTATCTCAAGAGAATATTTTATATCTCCGTTAAGAGATTATGAATTCCATCTTGAAAATATATGTTCCATCAACACTAAATGCGGCTGTCCAACATACTGAGGTTTTGATCGTGACTAATAGATCTCACTCCTGATATATCAAAGCAACCTACATCTCATGATCAGGTCCATTATTTTCTCAAGATTTAGAGTTGATGTAAATAGAAGTTGTGAGATTTATTATTCATTTGACAGTCGTTATGAGAATAATAAATCTCACAGCGGTCCAATTCAATATGTCTTAACTCTTGAAACATATCAACATACCAACTAAAAGTCTCCACGCTCAATTTCATCATCGACTACGAACTACATTTTGAGTTTACAAGGAACTTGTGATTTACATCTTCTGTGACTAAATTACATAAATCACATACAATGCATCTCATGGACTATGATAATGTCCCATTAGTTCATTTATAAATAGTCTCATATAATAAAACAATTTAATTATTTATGACATGCCAATAAATTGGATTTTAGGGCATAAACCCCAACATGGGTAACTACCTCGGCTAACTTCCATTGGTTATCAAGGATTTTTGAAAGGGCTTGGTTTTGTGCCACAACAATTTTTGCTTGCCAATTTAGAACTGCTTCTGTTGACGTAACTTGTCTCTTGGTTCCATCTGGGTTGGTTCCAACAGGGTTTTTGATTTTCCAAACATGCTTTGTGCTGGTCTAAGGATGTTCAACACTTTCAAGAGGAGGAAAATCCTGTGAGTAGGAAGGTGAAGCATGATCAAACATGTAACAAGATAAGGGTTTTTGTGAATGGGTTTGACTAGTAGGAAAAGGTTGGCATCTCAGTATTTGGGAAGGACTTTCTGGTAGTATGGGATTAATGGAGGTTTAAGGTTTTGATCATGATATTCTTTGGACTTGGTTTCTTTGCATGGAGGAAAATGAGGGATTTTTTGCTTTCTGGTTCTAGGATAAAGAACATAATAGGCAAATTTTCCAGAGGGTTCTCCAAGGAGATCAACTTCTAGATCACTTGCTTCATATCTTTCTTTGAGAATTTGTTGAGTGGATTTTTTCTTCCTTCTTGAATATTCTTCCTCAAGAGTTTCTTCTTTTCTGCATTCAGAACAATCACAAATATGCCACCATATGTCGCCAAAGGGTGATTTGCCTTCATAGTAAGGCTTTCCATCTTCATGAAATGCGTTAATCTTAAGGCCATCTTCACAAACATATGACACAAGTTGAAGCATAGCAATTTGATTTGGAAAGACTGTCACATCTTTCTTTTCTGGTGGGGCCACCAAAAATCTTGTCTCAACTTCTCCATTTTCCTTCCTAATAAAGAACGACTAGATTGCCTTAATTGCTTGGTGAAGCGTCTCATATTTTGTAATTCATGATTCTGGGAAAAGAGAAGTCATCTGGTCTATAGTGAGTTGTCTAAGGACAAATGTACGCATAGGGGTCATTCCTGGATCAATAAAGCATCATTAGATTGGGCCATGTCTGGAACTACCATGTCAAAGGCATAATTTTGAAGCCTGTAAGCAAGCTAATTGTGGAGTGTAGAGGCAAATGTGTCTTGTATTTGAGAGGCTCATGTAATCTGGACTTGCACCTTAAAAGCATCACAAAGGTGAGGATCTTTGAGGGGCATATTGAAGTTTGGAAAGAGTGTGACAAAAACTGTTCCCAAATTTAGAGTGGTCTGAACAATTCCAATGACTACATTTTGATATTCCAAAAATCTAGAGTCAAGGAGTGAAATCCTAGAGGCTACAGGGAGTCCCTTTCTTCCTTGGAAAGTTAGTGTCAGCCTTACTACACCAAAATGAAGATGTATGTACCCTTGTTTTTTCCATGGAATTACAAACTCTCTAGGAAGAGCAAAGGTGATGAAATTTTCATTTTCACTTGATGGGATATTGAATTGGTCGAACTTAAAAGCCTGGACATATTTTTTTACAGTAGAAAGATAAGAAGGACCAATAATATTTTTTTATGGTTTTTTTGAATGAAGGTTAGGGTTTATTAAACACAGTATAAGGATTTACAATAGGAAAATCGGTAATAGGGATTTTACTATCTTTGGGTACGTGGGAGATCTCAGACAAGTAGTCTAACCTATTTGCAGTGGATGTATGAAGGAAAAGGTCAAAGGTGGGTTTAGAGGTATCAATAACTGCCGAAGATGAACTGGCCATGATAGTTTCTTCAGGAAAGAACTGTTTACCCAAAACCTAACAGGATTAGGGCGCCAACTACAAGCTCAAATGTCCACAAGGTGAAAATGGGAAATTGGATTCTTTAAGACTTTTGGAAACAAAACCCCCTAGTTTTCTACTTGATTATCAAGTCCAGTGTTCTTATGTGAATAATATAGAGGATCTACGTATTGTGGCAACTGTAGATCACAGAGTATACTAATCAAGACAATAATCAATGTATACTAATTAGAGGAGATGGAAACTATATGGTGGATAATGGCTCTGATACCAATATATTTATATCGAGAAGAAGATATAGAGGGAAAAAGGGTGTAAGAAGATTATGGGAACTGGTTAAGAAAATATAATGCTAAAGAAATATAGAAAATTACTTGAAAGCATAAAATAGAACAGAGAACTAGATACAACAAACTGACTGATATTATTTGATCATGGGGCAACCAAAATTCTGCCGAGAAGTATCCCGTCACATAACATCCAACATTTGGTCACAAAATTACTACAGGATGTATAATTGCTAAGCTCAATTCAAAAAGAGACATCCAAGCAGAAGGTATTTTTCACCCGTCAGAAATGCATTGGGTTGCTATATATATATGGTTCCTAGACTATTGCAAAAATTAGGTGGCAACTCTCCGTTGTATCCACACAAGGCTATTCATAATTGATTTAATTAACAACTTGGCCTTAAAGGTTAATTGGAAACTTTACACGGGTATAAAAACCAACAATACTAAATTTTAGCATAGGTTATTGAGGACCAAACAAGACTACACCAGCAAGAAAGTAAGGGATCTTAGGGACATCAAAGCCGTATGTCAAAACCAGTGTGGGTGATATCGTACCGTACCAGCCGGCACGGCCGGAAAATACCGTACCGGCCAGTGCACCGGTACAGGTACACCCCTTGTTTCGTACCGGAAAAAATACCGGTTGTTCCGGCCACATACTGGCCTTACCGGCGAAATCCGGCTGTTTCGGCCGGTAAATGGATACCGGGCCGAAATACAAATCTGAGTTAGCCAAGAAAACACAAACACAATCCTCCTCTCTTCTTTGTTCATCTGTCTCTCTCTCAAATGGTAACCCAATCAAAACACAAACACAATCTAAATTTTAGAAACAGCAGATCAAGAACAGGGAAAAAAAACAAATTTAATTAGAACAACAAATCTAAAATCAAAACAAAAACAACAGATTAAGAACATGAAAGCCTATCTAAGCTCCATTGTAACAACAAAGTGAATCAGAACAAGAAAAGAAGGAAGGAAAAAAAAAAGACAGACAGACGAAGGCCAATCGGCTGTGTGTGTGAGTGAAGTGAGATGAAGAAGAAAAAAAACAAAAAAACAAAAATGCAAACATAGAGGAGAAGTCAAAAGATCATGGTTGGCTGTGTCACCTGTGTGTGTGAAGTGAGCCGAAGAGGAAAGGAAAAAAAAAAAAAAAAAAGAAGAAGAAGAAGAAGGAAGCACGGATGAAGAGGAGAAAGACAGAGGCAGGTTCTGGAAAGTGGAGATAAGAAAGGAGAGGGTGAGTTATATGAGTACAGGTCAAGACTTAAGTGTGTGGTGGAGAAAATTCAAGAGAAAAAAGAAAAAGGAAACGTATGGATATAGATGAAAGAAAGGAAAGAATAGGAAATGACCACTTATAAAAATTACTACAATATTTTCACAATAAATTTTAAGTAATTAGCTAATAATGGTGAGTAAAAAAATAATTTCAGTGGTGGGTTTAAATTAGAACTAGTAACAACTTTTCACATAAAATTTTGATGTAATTCTTGCGAAAGTATTGTGAAAAATATTGTGAATATAACACTTTTTATGGTTTATTTAAATTTCCTTTAGTTTAAACTTAAAAGGCCAATGCTTAGCCTAGGACCCTAGATGATGTGATAGTGAATTGATTTTAAAGAGATGACAATTTTGTATTTTTACTTTTCCATATAATTTTTGGAAAAGTATTCTTTATTTACTTTTTTTTTTCTAAAAAAAAACCTCCTTTATTTTTTAGACAAAAAACAAACCTCTCTTTATTTACTCTAAAGTATTATATAAAACAATAAACATATCAATAAAATAATCATTATAACTAAATGTTTATAAAAAAATCATTATAATTTTGTATATTGTATAAAATAGTAAAAAATAGCGGTAAATCCGAAACGGTACACCGGTATTGACCGGTATCCGAAATATATCTTACCGCTAGCCAAACCGGTACAGTCTCCGGTACGATATTGACTTCCTTGGTCAAAACGGACTCATAGATCCTAGGTCAATCCATTTGTCCTATAGCTAGGGGTACATGCGATCAGATTTGGATCCCATGCAATAATTGCATGGTGAAATTACCATGAGTGTGTGAGATATAAAAGTTAGAAATGATAAAAAGTGAAAAGATAAAAAATTTAAAGATTAAACATTTTTCTAAACCAATGGTTGAGATTAAAAGTAAATGTTTAACTTTTAATTTCACTCATTATTTCACTATTGCATGGTACAATAGTCCTTTGAATCTCTACGCAACCCACAAACATCAACTTGGAATAACCTTGTACCAAGTGTCACCTGAATAAGGGCTTATGGTGAGGAAACTGAGCATATAGGGTTTCCAGGCCGCATCAATAGAGGTTGACCCTAATAGTAGGCCTTAGGCATTTCACCAAAAAGAGATAAAAGATTGACTACCATACATATTTTGTTTTATCAAAATAAAGGGTATTAAAGTTGCTTGTTTCTTGGTGAGGTCCTTGACCATTTTCTTAGCTTCTTGTCAATTATCAATATAATGAGTAAAAGTACTTGACCATGAGTATTGCCTTGCTTCCTAAGTACATCATATCATTTGTAGAAACCTCATTTCGCAAGTGAGAGACGGTTCATGATTCAAGGATAAAATGATAATCTTAACTATGAGAGAAATGTTATTTGAATCATTAGATGAGCAAAAAATTAATTTTAAAATATACTTTAGCTCATGACTTGTTAAATGAGAGAATTGGACTGTTTGAATCAAAAGATTGATCCATATTAAGTTTTAGTGGCTAAATGCATGTGATTAAGTTTAAGACTAGTTAATTATGATTGGTTCTTAAAATAATGAGTTTAAATTATTTATTTTTCAAAACCTCATTGGATCAAAATTTAAGAAAGGATGTATAAACATGATTTTCAAATAATTAATTAATTATCATATAAAATAGATGTGTAATTGAAATTCAAAATTGTAATCATCTATGGGGACCATTTGATCATAAAATGGCATAAAAGTTATTTTAAACTCATAATATCTCAAAACATGTACAAAAAATGAGTTGGACCCTATAGGAGCGAAAATTATATGTTGTACCCGGCATATATCCCGGGTCTCTCACACAGAGGCGGGCCCCACAGTGTGTGGGACCCGCCAGTGTGTGAGTGACCCGGCATATATGCCGGGTACACCATATACCAGCTCCTATAGGAGGTAGTTGGGCACCTAGTTCAAAGTGTCAATTTGCACTTTTTTTTAAAACTAAATATTCATTTCATTCAAAGATAGGTACAACAAATACAAAGCTCAGGAAAGACAGGAAAACTGCAAGGAAGAGTAGCAAGACAGACCACAAACTAATTCCCTTAGCTGAATCTATCTATACCAAGAAGATTAGCTACAATATCTAGTGTTGTATCGGTCCAGCTCTTCAACTCCCCAGCTCTCTTGGCTTGTTGAACAAGTTCATGGGCTATCTTGTTGTCATTCCTATTTATGTGTCTAGCCTCTGCCATCCTGAATTTGGACATTTCACGGATGATACCAGAAATGATGTCGCTAGTCATTCCCTTACACTCTTTCTGTTTTACTGCCTGGATAGTTTGCAGAGAATCTCCTTCCAAAATGACATTTTCCAAGCCTAGTTCAAGAACTAGGATAACAACTTTTTTCATGGCTAATGTTTCTGTTTCCTCTACTACAAACTTCCCGGATAGAGGCATGCTCACAGCTACAACAATTTGACTCTCCCAATCCCAAATGACAACACCAACTCTAGAATGACCATCCTTAGTTGGGATTGCTCCATCCACAGTTATGAGGAAAACTCCTTCTAGTGGAGGCTTCCATTCTCTAATCTCCTTCTCTTTCCCTATTTTTGAAAGATTATTTGCAGTCTTACAATCTTCCACCATTCTGATTGCTATCCCTCACACCTGATCTACTGTTGTTTTGCTAGCTTCAAAAACTAATTGGTATTTGTGGTACCAAATTGCCCAGGCAACTCCAAAAAAAGTTCCCAGGTCACATTGAGTTCCCTGACTTATTATTGTAAGCTAGGTCAGATATATCACAATTGCTCTCCAAAATTTTTCCTAGGCCATCACTCCACTTTGACTAAACTACCTTGGCTAGCTCACACTTTAGTATGGCATGCTCTACAGCTTCTTCTTCATTCTTGCAGATAGGGCATAGGACATCAACTTAAATTCCTCTTCTATTTAAATTCACCATGGTGGGGATTGCATTCATGCACAAATGCCAAGCAAAAATACAGATTTTTTTCTAGAATATTCAATTGCCATATCCTTTTCCATAGAGGGGCATGTACATCTCCCCTTGAAGTCTCACCCTGCATGTTTGAATCCAGCATTTTCTTGGCGACATAATTAGCACTCTTCACAAAGAAAATTCATTTTTTATTACCTACCCAAATTATGGAGTCCTCTAGAAGGTGGTGGCTTATGGGGATATTAAGAATGGGTTCCACCTCAAAGGGTAAGAAGATTTCATCTAGCCTGTCTCTTCACCTTTTTGTGTCTTCATCTATGAGTGATGATACCATTGGAAAATCCCCGAAGTCTTTTGGAGGAGATATGACCTTATAAGTCATAGGAGTTGGCAGCCATTTATCATCCCAAATGTGTATTAGTTTACCATTCACCACTCTCCACCTAGTACCTTGCTTAAGTACCTCCAAGCTTTTGTGAATACTTCTCCAAGCATAAGATGGGTTGCTTCCAATACTAGCCCCAAGAACATCGCAGTTTGGAAAGTATTTTGATTTATACAAACGGGCCATCAAGGATGATGGCTCTTCAAGCATCCGCCACCCCTAATTTGCAAGCTTAGCAAGGTTGAATGCTTGGAGATCTCTAAAACCCATGCCTCCTTCCCTTTTTGCTCTACACATTTTTTACCAACTTACCCAAGAAATCTTGGATTCTTGATGCTTTTGCCCCCACCAAAAATTCCTCATCATTCCTTCAATGTCATCACAAAGACTCTTTCGAAGCAAACAACACCCCATTGCATATGTTGGCATTGCCTGAGCCACATATTTTATTATTGTTTCCCTCCCTCCAATAGAGAATAATTTCTCCTTCCACCCCATTAACTTCTTCCCAAACATCTCCTTAATTTCATTATTCTTGGATCTACCAATCATGGAAGGCAGCCCCAAGTATTTCTTTGGCTGGGTATCTTGCATTGAGTCAAGAATATCCTTCACCTCTTCTCTTTTCTCCTCCTTTATATTTCGACTAAAGAACACTGATGATTTATCTTTGTTAATCTTCTATCCTGAAGCTTCTTCATACTTTTGAAGGATTCTTAGTAATTCCCTGCTTTCTTGGCCACATGCTTTGCAATATAGGATGCTATCATCAACAAAAAGGAGATGGGTATTAGTTGGGTAGTTTCTGCAAATCAAAATTACAGAGAGTCTTTTGTTTCTAGTTGCCTCTCAAATTAAACCTGTAAAACCTTCTGAACAAATGAGAAATAAGTATGGGGTTATTGGGTCTCCTTGGCATAGACCCCTTGTGGGGGTGATACAACCTTAGGCAACCCCATTAATATGATGGTAAATAACATGTTTGTATCGCATACAAAACATACGCAGCGGAAAAATAACGGAACTACTTCATTCATAAAAGTTAACATGTACTATGTAAGTTTTAGAATTTAAGAACAAGACAGTGTACCTTGGAGCGATGAATTTCAAAATTAAAGATCAGAAGTACTTGGGAACACTTTCAATCTTCACTCCAATTCCACTATCGCCCAAGATGTGTGGTCTCTAAATCAGTTTCTAAAGGGAGAATGACAAAGTGTCTAACACTTCTTACACCACTTCACAATAGTGTTCTTGTTGTTTTTTCAGAAAATTCTGTATGTTTCTCCCTTTGTATCTAACTGATTATCTAATTGGGCTGTCCTTTTGGGCCTTTCCAATTGGGCTTAAGTGTGTGGCTTGGAGTGGGATCAAAAGGGACTAATAAGACACTAGCTCCAATGGGCCTTGGGCTTTTCTGTCAACTTTTGACAAGTCCAAAGTTACTATGAACTATATTTATTACCACTATATAAATATAGTTGTACTCTAGGCCTTATCTACAAATTATATCCCAAGACTTCATTGTACATGCAACCTCTTCATAAAATATTCGTAGTAATACAAAGTCATGAAAGAAGATTGCCACTTTGTAGATTACTACATCTTAATTCCTTGAGTACCTAGTTTAATCCTTTAAGTTATTCATCATATATTTATGAAATCCAATTCCATAAATATATACTTTAGTAACTCCTTACTAAAGTGGTTAGGCCTAACTCTCTGAATAACTAAGCCCATTAAACTTATCTCAAGGGAATATTTTATATCTCCGTTAAGAAATTATGAATTCCATCTTGAGAATATATGTTCCATCAACACTAAATGCGATTGCCCAACATACTGAGATTTTGACCGTAAGTATAGATCTCACTCCTGATATATCAAAGCAACCTACACTTCATGATCAAGTCCATTATCCTCTTAAGATTAAGAGTTCATGTAAATATAAGTCGTGAGTTTATTATTCATTTGACAATCGTTAGAAGAATAATAAATCTCACAGCAATCCAGTTCAATATGTCTTAACTTTTAAAACATATCAACATACCAACTAGAAATCTCAATTTCCATGATCAAGACAAATCATCTTAATTGATATATTATAGTCTTCGCAGATGAAATGACCAATTTCATCACCGACTACGAACTAAAATTCTGAGTTTATAAAGAACTTATGATTTATATCTTCTGTGACTAAATCACATACTATGCATCTCATGGACTATATGATCATATACCAATATTCATGTTACCTAAACAACTTTATTAAATACAACATTAAGTCATACATAATGTCATACATAATAACATACATAGCATCATACAATAGGATTGAAGAGCATACATTCTAACATAATAAGCACAGAATAGGACACTATAGTTGTGCAATTCAAAATCAAGCTAATCCATTTTTCATTAAAGCCCATACTTTCCATGACTATATAAGAGAGAAAAGAAAGTACCCAATTATGTAAGCTTGAACATTTTTATTTTGCTATGCAAGTGCTACACCTTACTGAGCACGGTTTTTATGAATTGCACACATATATCTTATGATTGACAAGTTTTAATGGTGAGATGGTTATTTATGTCTTTCTCTTAGGATTTTCTAGTCCTTCCCATCAAAAAGAGTGATTTAAGATATGAAAGATAAAAGATCAACCAAATCATACAAATCACAAAAAAGAGCCACAAATGTCACATTGCTTAGTTGTGCATGAAGATACTCATCTAAGCTACAAGAGATACAAAATTGAAAAATTGTGTTTCAAAGGCCATCCAAGGTACACAAGTACCAGTATACATAAACGCACATTGTTTTTGTATTTTTCTAATATTTACTTTTTTTATTAAAAAACTTAAAACAAAGCAAAAACAAACAAACAAAGTCTCAAAACTAGATGCATATGCATGAAGAAGAGGAGAGAGAGAGAGAGAGAGAGAGAGAGAGAGAGATTAGTCCATAGATATAACACCAATGTTTTGGCTCAAGAATTCTAAGCGTCGACCATCTAGAGGCTTGGTGAACAAATCAGCCTTTTGATCATCAGTGTGAATGAATTTAAGAGTGAAAGTACCTTTTTTAACTAACTCACGAATGAAGTGATGTTGGATCTCAATGTGTTTGGTTCGAGAGTGTTGAACAAGATTTTTAGAGATATTAATGGCACTGGTATTGTCACAATAGACAGTAAGATGCATTTGACAAATACCATAATCAAGAAAGAGTTTTTGCATCCAAAGAAGTTGGGTGCAATAGCTACCAGTAGCAATGTATTCGGCCTCAGCAATGGAGAGAAAGATAGAGTTTTGTTTCTTGCTCATCTAGGAGACAAGGTTATTACCTAAGTAAAAACACCCATCAAAAGTACTTTTTCGGTCATCAGTATTCCCAGCCCAGTCCACATTAGAATATCTAGCTAAAACATCATTAGTATCTTTATCAAACCATACTTCAAAGCTACTAGTGGTCTTAACGTATTTGATAATACGTTTTACTGCAGTGATGTGAGATTCTTTGGAATTAGCTTGATATCTAGCACACACTCCCACAGTGTAGCTAATGTTAGGCCTACTAGCAGTAAGGTAAAGAAGACTACCTATCATGCTTCTATACAAAAAAAAGATCAACACTCTTTCCTAATAGGTCAATAGTGAGTTTAACATTTGAACTCATAGGTCTTCTCACAGAGCTAGCAGACTCCAAACCAAATTTCTTCACAAGATTTTTACCATATTTAGATTGAGAGATGAAAATACCTGAGTAACTTTGATGAATCTGCAATCCAAGGAAGTAGTTCAATTCTCCAATCATGCTTATCTCGAATTTCATTTGCATCATGCTTGAGAATGAGTGAGCCAAGTCATCTTTTTTAGATCTAAAGATGATGTCATCTACATAAGCTTGAGCTACGAATAGTTCTCCATCAACTTTCTTGATGAACAGGGATCGATCAACTTGTCCTCTTGTGAAGCCATTTGGCACCAAGTATTCAGTGAGATGATCATACCATGCTCCTGGTGTCTGTTTTAATCCATAAAGTGTCTTCTTAAGGTCAAGAACGTGATTTGGAAAGTGTGGGTCAATGAACCCTTTAGGCTAAGCTACATAAACTTCTTCTTTGAGAAAACCATTCAGAAAGGCACTCTTCACATCCATTTGATATAACTTGAACTTCAAGTGAC